>NC_091957.1:52016430-52133930 GCF_031021105.1 Erythrolamprus reginae
ATTATTATTATTATTACAAGTCCAATTAATAAATAATATTTTTATATTGTTGTAAACCGCCATGAGTCCTTCGGGATTGGGCGACTTAGAAGTTGAATAAATAAATAAACAAACAAACAAACACATAAATAAATAATCATCTTTTGCGCCACCATGGCCATGCGGTGGCAGGTTGCTACCGGTTCAGCCAAACCGGTGGTGGAAACTTGCTCCTGCTTGCAGCAATGACCGCGGTGACCGTCTGGCCAACACCCCAAGTCGGTCCACTTGGCCGCCATTACTTGAAAGCGGCTGGCAAAGAACTCCCTGTACATGATGCATTGCAAACTACTAAGGAAGGTAAGTGGAACCTACCCCTGGTGTTACGTCCATACGCATGACGATCCCGTTAAATCATTTATTGCTAAAAGTACAATGCAGAAGACTCTTCTCAACTAATTGTTAGCACCTAGTTGGATAAGGACACTTGGAATTCAAGACGAGTTGGACTTAGTTTGCTGGTGACTACGTAGGGATTCTAGGCTCCTTCCCCTTTTAACTCCACCTCTAGTTTCCACCATTCCGTCTCCTGCATATTTGGTGAGAAATTCAAGAAATCCAGCAGAATAATTCAAGAATTCCAGCAGACGTGGTTGGTAAATCCCCAGTAACTGAATTTAAACATGCCTGGGATAAACAGCGGTGCTCCTCCGCCAGGCCATGCCCCCTCCCCACCCTCGCCAAGTTGCTACATTAAAAAAATAAAACCGCGATGCACTAAAGCCGCAAAAGATGACCCGCAAAGTGGCGAGCAAACACTGTATACTGAAATACTACAAATTCTATCATTTCTCTGTCTCTCCTCCCCTCCCTCTTAGGCGACCCCTGTGAAATGGTCGTTTGACCCCACCAAAGGGGGTCCCGCCCCCCCAGGTGGAGAACCATTGCCTAAACCAAATTGGGAGAAATATGAATCACACCCAGAGGCCAATTAATAGCAAACTTATCCATTCGGCTGCTTTACTTCAATCAACAATAAGCTATGCTTACTTATTCTGCTCAAGGAGATCTCAACTCCCGAGATTAAAAATCCAGAGACAAGGTTGCCTATCATGGCTAGCCATCTCCTTCAACTGTTTTAAATTTGTCTGATTGCTTATGATTTGTTTTTTACATGTTGTGAGCCGCCCCGAGTCTTCGGAGAGGGGCGGCATACAAATCTAAGTAATAAATAAATAATAAATAACTGCCTACAATATGCTACCATCGCTTGGAAAATATTGAGCAGCAGCCTTGCGTGAAATGAAATGATGCGCGCCCTCCTTTTTCCTTCGGAGCTGATCTGATATGCTTTGCTCTCCAAACCGAAACAGTAAATTAGACCTCCCCGCCCCCCGCCCCACCAACAACAATATTAAATACTTAGCATTTGAGGCCAGTCAAGAAGTAGGATGTTTCTTGCTAGTGTACAAACATATCCCTTTCTGTCTGGCGAAAACAAATACAGTGGGACCTCTATTTACAAATTTATTTTGTTCCGTGACCAGGAGATTCATAGAGAGGTCCCACAGAGGCTTCTCCCCACCTTTTCTGGCCCTGTTTCCCGCAGGAGGTTCTTAAGTAGAAAAGTTTGTAAGAAGAAGCAATTTTTTCCCATAGGAATCAACGTAAAAGCAAATAATGCGTGCGATTGGGAGGAAACCCTGTTTCCCCCCAGGAGGTTCCTAGAGAGGCCCCAAGGAGGCTTCTCCCCACCTTTTCTGGCCCTGTTTTCTCCCAGGGGATTCCTAGAGAGGCTTCATGGAGGCTTCTCCCCACCTTTTCCGGCCCTGTTTTCTCCCAGGAGATTCATAGGGAGGTCCCACAGAGGCTTCTCCCCACCTTTTCTGGCCCTGTTTCCTGCAGGAGGTTCTTAAGTAGAAAAGTTTGTAAGAAGAAGCAATTTTTCCCATAGGAATCAACGTAAAAGCAAATAATGCGTGCGATTGGGAGGAAACCCTGTTTCCTCCCAGGAGGTTCCTAGAGAGGCCCCAAGGAGGCTTCTCCCCACCTTTTCTGCCCCTGTTTTCTCCCAGGGGATTCCTAGAGAGGCCCCAAGGAGGCTTTTCCCCACCTTTTCTGGCCCTGTTTTCTCCCAGGGGATTCCTAGAGAGGCCCCAAGGAGGCTTTTCCCCACCTTTTCTGGCCCTGTTTCCCGCAGGAGGTTCTTAAGTAGAAAAGTTTGTAAGAAGAAGCAATTTTTCCCATAGGAATCAACGTAAAAGCAAATGCGTGCGGGTTTCCTCCCAAGATATTCCTAGAGAGGCCCCACGGAGGCTTCTTCCTGAGTGATGGATGCAGCAACCTTCGAGGAGATGATTTGAAGTTGCATTGAGGTGCTAACATTGGATGACACTTAGACTCCCTGAGTATTTATGAAACAGGTGTTGTTTTGCTTTTCTGTCCTTCCTGGGGAAGAGCAAGAGAGGACTTCTGCATATAAACATTGGCTGCTGATGGCTTATTCACTTCCTTTGCACGAGCAGAGGTTTTCAAAGGCAGAAATTGAATGCAGGCATTCAATCCCCCCAAAAAAGACAAAATCGCTATTAGTCTGCTGAGTTTGCAATTGAATGGTGTGGAGCTTCGTATCTGCGAGACTTCTCATTGGTGCTTTTTTAAAAACGTAATAAAAATGAAGAGTTGCATTTCCTTGATGGGCTCAGATTGACAGCATCTTTCTAAATAGTTCTGTTCCATTTCCCATCAAGATATCTGCTCGAGCAACTGAGATTCTTTCTTTGTGATGGAATACATTTTTTAAAAATTGAGTTTTGTTTTCTTTCTCTGGGTAAATTTAACTTTTGATCCATTTAGTCTTTGATGTTCTATTGGTCATTGTAAATTTAGTGTGGATGAAGTAGCTTTTTGGGGTGCTTACATTTTGTTGTGGTTGGCTCCTTTAGATTAATACAGTGGTACCTCTACTTACAAACTGTGACCAGGTTCTTAAGTAGAAAAGTTTGTAACAAGAAGCAATTTTTCCCATAGAAATAAATTTGAAAGCAAATAATGCGTGTGCTTGGGGAAACCACAGGGAGGGTAGAGGCCCTATTTCCTCCCAGGAGATTCCGAGAGAGGCCCCATGGAGGCTTCTCCCTGCCTTTTCTGGCCCTGTTTCCTCCCAGGAGATTCCCGGAGAGGCCCCACAGAGGCTTCTCCCTGCCTTTTATGGCCCTGTTTCCTCCCAGGAGATTCTTGGAGAGGCCCCACAAAGGCTTCTCCCTGCCTTTTCTGATTACAGTTTCGGAGGCTCGGGTTGGTAAGTAGAAAATGGTTCTTGAGAAGAGGCAAAAAAATCTTGAACACCCGGTTCTTATCTAGAAAAGTTTGTAAGTAGAGGCATTCTTAGGTAGAGGTACCACTGTCTGTCTGTCTGTCTGTCTGTCTATCTGTCTGTCTATCTCTCTCTCTCTCTCTCTCTCTCTCTCTCTCTCTCTATCTATCTATCTATATCTATATCTATATCTATCTATCTATCTATCTATCTATCTATCTATATATATATATATATATATATATATATGAGAGAGAGAGAGAGACAGAGACAGAGAGAGAGAGAGAGAGAGAGAGAGAGAGATCATCACAAAATCTCCAGAATTATAAAGCCTACAAACTTGAAACTTGGGAACAAAAAGATATAGCTAGAGGTATAACAAGCAGGAAGAGGGAGATTATGATCCCGCTATATGGAGTGCTGGTGAGACCACATTTGGAATACTGTGTTCAGTTCTGGAGACCTCACCAGAAAAGGATATTGACAAAATTGAATGGGTCCAAAGACGGGCTCCAAGAATGGTGGAAGGTCTTAAGCATAAAACGTATCAGGAAAGACTTAATGGACTCAATCTGTAGAGTCTGGAGGACAGAAGGGAAAGGGGGGACATGATCGAAACATTTAAATATGTGAAAGGGTTAAATAAGGTTCAGGAAGGAAGAGTTTTTAATAGGAAAGTGAACACAAGAACAAGGGGTCACAATCTGAGGTTAGTTGAGGGAAAGACCAGAAGCAACGGGAGAAAATATTATTTTACTGAAAGAGTAGTAGATGCTTGGAACAAACTTCCAGCAGACATGGTTGGTAAATCCATAGTAACTGAATTTAAACATGCCTGGGATAAACATATATCCGTCCTTGTTCTGTCGGGCTCTCTGATAGACTCCTACCAAAAATTCACTTTTTTGGTATAGCAAAAAGCACTCGTCTCCAAACAAACTGGTAATTTGTACAAGTCCTTTATCAGTTCTGTGATACTTAGCTTGCAGCTGTGAGGCAATTCACAGTCCTTCTTTCACAAAGTGAAACACACTTTGCTCTGGTTTAGTTTCAAAGTGGGGAAAAATCAGCACACAAAAGGTCAAAGTCAGTAAAGCAGTCACGAAACACAACGATCAGATAATCCTCCACAATGGCCAAACCCACAGGCTGCTATTTATAGCAGCCTCACTAAGGACCACAGCCCCACCCAACCACAGGTGGCCTCATTTTCTTTTACAATAATCTTTCAGTTATTGTTGCCTATGCATCGCTCTCCGCATGCGTGGCTGTATCATTAACTCTTGTTCTGAATCCAAGGAGGAGCTAGATAATTAATCTCCTTCTGAGCTGTCTGCCACACTCTCCTCCCCCCTGTCACTCATGTCTTCTTGGTCAGAGGAGCCTTCATCATCAGATTCCACCGAGGGGCAAAACAGGCCTGTAGCATGGGGATGTCTCCCCCACATCAACAGTCCTTGGGGCAGGAGCTGGGCCAGAGCTAACCACAACAGTCCTAGGATAAAATACAGGAAATAATATAAGAGCAGACTAGATGGACCATGAGGTCTTTTTCTGCTGCCAATCTTGTATGTTTGTTATTTGTTCTGTTATTCTGCCTCCTGGCATTGTTGCAAATGTTGAGACATCAAGGTGAATTTCCATTGACTTGCTTGGTGGAAATATCAGCAACGCAACAACCCCTTCTCCCCATCTTCCTTTTGCAGAAACATTTCAATAGAATTGCCGCACAAAGAAGGAACTTGGCAGGCATTGCTCTTGAGCAAGCTATATTGCCTTTGATGAGATCCAACAAGATTTGTTCGAAGGACATAATATAGCTGGCTTCCTTTTGTTGTTTGACGTGAATATGCTTGTTTGCAACCCAGAAATGAAACATTAGAATACTTAAACATTCCATCTATCAATTGACCTTTGTCTGGGGTATTCCACAATCTCCCTCTCAGTGGGAGGAAAAAAATAACTTTTTCAAAACAACACAAAGCCACTTTGGACAATTTGACTTGTGTCGATATAAAGGAAGAGACAGAATTATGATTACACTCAATTGCTTTGTGTGCAATTAAGTAAACGCACCAGGTGAAGAGAGCTATAAGCTGGCGGGTCGACAATGATTCTTTAGCCCTTTTAATACTAGCAAATGCTTTAAAGCACATTGGGAAGAAGAATCTGAACTCCAAATACGAACTGAATAATCAAATTATCACAGATAATCCCCACTCGGTTAAAGACCTTGGTATACTAATAACAAAAGATTTAAGTGCCAAAGCCCACTGCAACAATATAGCCAAGAAGGCTTCAAGAGTTGTAAACCTAATCCTACGTAGCTTCTGCTCTGGCAATCTCACACTACTTACCAGAGTTTACAAAACTTTCGCCAGACCCATCCTCGAATACAGCTCATCTGTTTGGAACCCATATCGCATCTCAGACATCAACACCCTTGAAAATGTCCAAAGATACTTCACCAGAAGAGCCCTTCACTCCTCCACTCGAAACAGAATACCCTACGAGACTAGACTTTCAAACCTGGGCCTAGAAAGTTTAGAACTAAGATGCCTTAAACCAGATCTAACTCTTGCCCACAAGATCATATGCTGCAACGTCCTGCCTGTCGACGACTACTTCAGCTTCAACCACAACAACACAAGAGCACACAACAGATTTAAACTTAATATTAACCGCTCCAAACTTGACTGTAAAAAATATGACTTCAGTAACCGAGTTGTTGAAGCGTGGAACTCATACTACATAGTGTCATCCCCAAACCCCCAACACTTTACCCTTAGATTATCTACAGTTGACCTATCCAGATTCCTAAGAGGTCAGTAAGGGGCGAGTACAAGTGCACTAGAGTGCCTTCCGTCCCCTGTCCCATTGCTCTCCTATATCTCCTATACCTTTCTTCTATTCCTATATCTCTTCTTCTACTCTTTCATTGATACGTTCTATTATTTTATCTTCTTTTCTATTATTTCTTAGATATATTTTACTATATCTCCTCTATAACCTTCATCATGTATTTTACTACGTGTATATAGATATATACCCACTAAAACCCTCATTGTGTATTGGACAAAACAAACAAACAAACAAACAAACAAATAAATAAATACTGTAAACATTTCTGACTTTGGATCTGTACTGTATTTTTCTGCAAAAAATAACAAGCTTAGCAGGTAAGAAGTTTTTTAACTGCCCGAGAGAAAAGGAGGAAACACTGAACTTAAAACAACAACTAATGGCCAGGTGTACAGGACCAGGTGTGCATCCATTATTCATGATTGCTCAGGAAGAGCTTTTTTTTTCCTGGAATAGAAGAAAAGGTTAACTCCTCTCAGGAATGACAGTCTACCAGATGGTGAGGAACTACTGTCGATGTTCTGAACCAGCTCCCCAAACACGGCAAACTCTCTGAAGTTCTCAAAGTTTCCTCAAAGTTTCTCTTTCAATGCAGGCTAACAAGTCCATCCACCCAGGAGATGAAGAGTTGCCTGCCCCATCTATTCATCTCTGTCCCCTGCCTTTTATCTCCGGAGCTAGGGTGGGGCTTTGCTAGTAGCAGTGGCTCTTCTGTCCCAAGGACCAGCCCATAGATTTCCACTGCTCTCCTCTACTCTGCTTCTTGCATATCTTTTTGTCCAGGCATTGGACCCAGCTGTCCCTCCTCTTCTTCATCAGCCACCTCCAGATCTAGGGGATGTTGACTCTCCATCTGAGGGCTGATGGGTGGCCCAGACTCTGCCTCTCTGTCTTTCTCTACTGACTCCATTCCCTCTTTCCCTTCAGAGCTCTCAGGTTGCCCCGATGCTGACCTTGATTCCCATGCCTCCCCCTCCTCTGATTTAGCTGCTGGAGGGTCTGGCAGCTGACAGGCCACAATAGTAGACTAGTCAGTGGTCCACACATCAACATGGTTCCTGTTTAGGGAAGCTGGCACTTTCAAATGAAAAATCACACAGAGCAGTGGTTCTCAACCTTTCTAATGCTGCGACCCCTTAATACAGTTCCTCACATTGTGGTGACCCCCAACCATAAGTCTAGTGCCAATTCTCCCAACAGAGCTTTAAGCTGATTGGCAGGAAAGTCAGAGGGAGAACAGAGATAACAGTTCCACGGCTAGGCTGCTGCCAAAGTTCAAAGCTAATGGCACATTCCTCCGTGAGATAAGGAGTCTCCAATTTCACAGACTTACTATTGCAGCTTCCCAGCATCTCCGCAGACACGGGACTTTTACTCCAAGGATTTTAGCAGGGAAATAACAGTTGGCAAACGTAATCTGGCTAAAACCTCAAACATCATCCAACTCCATTGCAAAACATTGAAACTCCACACTCGATTAACCATACACCATCCTTAAATACCTATAGAAACATAGAAACATAGAAGTCTGACCGCAGAAAAAGACCTCATGGTCCATCTAGTCTGCCCTTATACTATTTTCTGTATTTTATCTTAGGATGGATATACGTTTATCCCAGGCATGTTTAAATTCAGTTACTGTGGATTTATCTACCACATCTGCTGGAAGTTTGTTCCAAGGATCTACTACTTTTTCAGTAAAATAATATTTTCTCATGTTGCTTTTGATTTCCCCCCCAACTAACTTCAGATTGTGTCCCCTTGTTCTTGTGTTCACTTTCCTATTAAAAACACTTCCCTCCTGGACCTTATTTAACCCTTTAACATATTTAAATGTTTTGATCATGTCCCCCCTTTTCCTTCTGTCCTCCAGACTATACAGATTGAGTTCATTGAGTCTTAGGGAGTAGTCAACAATTGCCTAGAGCAGTGTTTCCCAACCTTGGCATTCGCTGGCTGGGGAATTCTGGGAGTTGAAGTCCAAATATCTCCAAGTTGCCAAGGTTGGGAAACACTGCCCTAGAGTTACAAACTACAGACTACTTCCTTTTCCCACACAAGTATTCTTTTCTTTTTCTTAGTCTTCTAAAGCAGGCATCTAGCAAAGGCTCCAGATATTCCTCCTCCTCCTCCTCTAAGTCATACACTACTGTCATTGGCATATCTGCCACCTCCGGTGGTCCTTCAGGTTCATCCAGATCTATTTCTAACTCACTCTCCTTCTCTGCCTCACCACTGGCCCAAGAAACCAAGATGGGACTGACTTATCCTCCTCAGAATCTATCATTTCCAGAATTGGACGAGGAGCCCTCACAACACAAGCACTTTTAAATCAAAAGGCAATAGACATATTATGCCTTTTTGTAACACACCAAGGTGTTTCCTAAACAGTTTCCTGGTTCTTTGAATCATTCAGATGACCTGATTATTCCTAAAAGGTTTCTTTTGTGTCCCAGTTTATCCTTTTGCATAAGTGACATTTGATTTGACCAAGCATGGTTTTTTTTTTAAAAAAAAAACCCAACCTCTCCTCTGGTGCCTGATATGTTCCAGGGAGAATGTTCTTTAATCTGCTTGAATGAGCGAATACTTCATCTCAATAAACTCCAGCTTCACTGCAGCGAGGTTAATATGAACAATTAAATTCTGCCCAAGGGGAGTTTTTGCCTATCTCGGAGAACTTAGGAGAAGTTGCCACTTGGTAAATTGTTACTCATTTTTCCTTCTCAAGTGCACAATTCATACAACGCTTCCCCCCCCTCTTAGGAATAGGTTATTTGAAAAGGAAGAAACAATCGCACCATTGCAATACTATGCACCAAGAGAACGAAGTCCCAAACTGGTTCTGAGATCGCAGTGCTTAAATTTGCAGCTTCGACGCATTCATGGAAATGAAAAATTGAATTAAGTGCGAATGCTGCTCAAACTCCTCCGATACAAGAGCTGTGATCTACTGAGAAGAACACAACAAAACTGAAAACCTCAAGAAATTTAAGAAATCTAACCTGGATTTCTTAAACCCAAAAGAAGCTACAGACCACCTCTTTTCTTTTAACATAACAATACATCTAAGACCAGATTCACAAGTTTCATTTTTGGTTCCCAAAGCAGTTAGAAAAATGCACAGGTACAGTATATGTGGTACATTGCTCAACAGTAGTAACGGTGAGAGGGATCTTGGAATCCTAGTGGACAACCCCTTAAATATGAGCTAGCCGTGTGCAGCAGCTGCCAAAAAAGCCAACACAGTTCTAGGTTACATTTACAGAGGGATAGAATCAAGATCACGTGAAGTGTTAATACCACTTTATAAGGCCTTGGTAAGGCCACACTTGGAATACACAATGCAAAAAGGACATTGAGATTCCAGAAAAAGTGCAGAGAAGAGCGACAAAGATGATTAGGGGACTGGACGCTGAAACATATGAAGAACAGTTGCAGGAACTGGGCATGGCTAATTTAATGAAAAGAAAGGACCAGGGGAGACATGATAGCAGTGTTCCAATATCTCAGGGGTTGTCACAAAGAAGAAGGAGTCTACCTATTCTCCAAAGCAGCAGAGGGTAGAATGAGAAGCAATGGGTGGAAGCTAAACAAGGAGAGAAGTAACTTAGAACTAAGGAGAAATTTCCTGATGGTTGATCAATGGAACAGCTTGCCTCCAGAAGTTGTGAATGCCGCAACACTGCAGGTTTTTAAGCAGATGTTGGATAACTATCTATCTGAAGTAGTGTAAGGTTTCCTGCCTAAGCAGGGGATTGGACTAGAAGACCTCCAAGGTCCCTTCCAACTCTGGTTATTGTTATTATGCTCCTACGAGAAGAATATCTCAATCAGGAACACACAAAGACTGTTTAAATGACTTGCTAAAATACTAGAAAAGAAAGGGGGTAAAATACCCTTCTTCCAAAATCAAGTTGATTATTCTGATCTTCCCCAACCTAACGTTCGATTCTTAACAGGACAACAGAGTTGGAAGGGATCTTGGTGGCCTTCTAGTTGAGCCAAATGATGATCCAATCTCTTCTTAAAAGCCTCCAATGTTGGCATGTTGAACCACAACTTCTGGAAGCCAGTCTTTCCACCGATCAATTGATTGGTTAATTTTTCAACCTAGCACATTCTGGAAAGCAACCAATTATGGGCACTCCCTATCACATACCAAATCTGCGACAATAAATGAAGTCCGAAGGACTGAAGCTTAGAACTTCTCCATGCAAGGAGAGGTTGTAACACTGTTATGGTCCACTCACTCCCCCACCACCCTAATGGGGCATGAGAACTTGGCCCTCCTGAAACCCAAGGAGACAACAGCATGGATGATGCCAACCTTCACAAATAATTATTCTTCCATACGTAGAAGTTTCGGGATTCTTTCCCCCTTTCAGAATCCTCAAGCAGTGCAGCTAATCGGCCCTGTCACTTTATTATTGCCAATACTTCACACAACGATGACAAAAGCCGAGTGGGTGGAAATATGTGGGTTATGCCTCGCTTATTTAAGGTCACAATAAGAACTTGACATAAAGGGTTTGTGTAGGTAGGTGCAACATCATAAAATTTTGAAGCAAGAAAGGCAGAGAGGATGAAATCAAACCATGAGATATGGAATGCTGTGTTCAGTTCTGGAGACCTCATCTACAAAAAGATATGGATAAAATTGAAAGGGTCCAAAGATGGGCTACAAAAATGGTGGAAGGTCTTAAACATAAAACTTATCAGGAAAGACTTCATGAACTCAATCTGTATAGTCTGGAGGACAGAAGGGAAAAGGGGGGGCATGATCGAAACATTTAAATAGGTTAAAGGGTTAAATAAGGTTCAGGAGGGAAGTGTTTTTAATAGGAAAGTGAACACAAGAACAAGGGGGCACAATCTGAAGTTAGTTGGGGGAAAGATCAAAAGCAACATGAGAAAATATTATTTTACTGAAAGAGTAGTAGATGCTTGGAACAAACTTCCAGCAGATGTGGTTGGTAAATCCACAAGAACTGAATTTAAACATGCTTGGGATAAACATATATCCATCCTAAGATAAAATACAGGAAATAGTATAAGGGCAGACTAGATGGACCGCGGGGTCTTTTTCTGCCATCAATCTTCTATGTTTCTTTGTTTCTTCTAAGGAGAGAAAGGATGAAAACACCCCACATATATTTAGTCCTGTCGCAATTGAACTATAGAGGAAAACTCAGATACGGCTACGTCCTCGATTTACAACAATCCATTTAATGACCGTTCGAAGTTAACCACAGCACTGAAAAAGTGAATTATTTCCATGCTTATGGCCGCAGCAGTGTCCCCGTGGTCACATGATCAAAATCTGGTCACGTGATCAAAATCAACCCTCCTGTCGACACTGCTGCCGCTACCAATTTGCCTGAACTGGTGCGAACTGGTAGAACACCACCACTGTTTTGCAGTCACCTTTTTTCACCTTCTTGAGAAGGCAAACTCAACGGGGAAGTTGGATTCACTTAATAGCAGTGTTGGAGCTGTCACAACCTCCGCAGGCAAATTCTGTTCCACTGGTTGATCGCTCTGACTGCCTGGAAGTTCTTCCTTATTTCGATGTTGAATCTCTCCTTGGTCAGCTTCCACCCATTGTTCCTCATCTGGCCTTCTGGTGCTTTGGAAAACAGCCTGACTCCCTCCTCTGTGTGGCAGCCCCTCAAACTATTGGAGCATATCTAGCATGTCTCCCCTGGTCCTTCTCTTCGCCAGTTCCTGCAGCAGAATCTGTTGGGTGGACTAATTGGCCACTGCCCAGAAGGTTAGTCTGGAGCTTGTTCCTGGCTAGCTTCAATTAAAACAACCCCCCTGCTGCCCGCCCGAACTATTCCTTTGATTTGTCCTTGCAAACCTTACAACTTAGCCCGCCAGATATTGACAAACCTCAAGTGAAGGCCCTTAACCCCGGAGCTGTTTGTTTTTGGAACCTATCCAGGCAAAATCTTTATTTTTCAACTGTTTTGCTTTTGCTATACATTTGTTTTGCATTTGGTTATCAATTTCGTAGTCGCTAGCTGATTATTGTGTTAAGCTTGGAGCTGGAGGGTTAGCGGAAAACCTGAAATGGAACTACAGTGGTAGTTTTTCGGGTGCATACATTTAGATTAATACAGTGGTACCTCTACTTACGAACTTAATTTGTTCCGTGATCAGGTTCTTAAGTAGAAAAGTTTGTAAGAAGAAGCAATTTTCCCCATAGGAATCAATGTGAAAGCAAATAATGTATGTGATTGGGGAAACCACAGGGAGGGTGGAGACCCTGTTTCTTCCCAGGAGATTGTTAGAGAGGCCATGAAGGCTTCTCCCCACCTTTTCCAGCCCTGTTTCCTCCCAGGAGATTTTTAGAGAGGCTCCATGGAGGCTTCTCCCTGCCTTTTCAGGCCTTGTTTCCTCCCAGGAGATTTTTAGAGAGGCCCCATGGAGGTTTCTCCCTGCCTTTTCAGGCCCTGTTTCCTCCCAGGAGATTCCTAGAGAGGCTCCATGGAGGCTTCTCCCTACCTTTTCAGGCCCTGTTTCCTCCCAGGAGATTCCTAGAGAGGCCCCTTGGAGGCTTCTCCCTGCCTTTTCCAGTTACAGTTTCAGAGGCCTGGGTTTGTAAGTGGAAAATGGTTCTTGAGAAGAGGCAAAAAAATCTTGAACACCTGGTTCTTATTTAGAAAAATTTGTTAAGTATAGGCATTCATAGGTAGAGGTACCACAGTATTGGGAGAACAGACTAAATAAAGCTCTCCACGACAATCCTGATGTGGGAATGAGTGGGGGTAGCACAAATGCAAATAGTTTCAGAGTTGAATTATTGGATCCTTGATGCTTGCCTTCCTGTAGACCTTTCATTACCAGACTAGGTGACATCATCAGCATAGGGCAAGTTATGGGTTGGGTTTTGTTTTTATCAATGGTCTACTTTTTAATGGAACTGACTATGGACACCAGCTGAGAATGCCACAAAGAAGAACAACAAGAAACATGTTAAATAAAAGCAAATGATATATAAATAGCTCAGCGTCCAACGAGCCAGCCATCCTCCAGGTATTGTGGCCTTCAATTTCCATTTGACTGAGTCATCTTAGCTGGTGGGAACTGCTTACCAGAGCTGCAGTCCAAAATAGCTGGAAGACACCACAGCATGTATGTCTGCAAGATTATTATACACATGAGAATTTCTACGCAATCTTGCATTGTTCCTCTAGAAGTAAAAAACTTGAAACGGCTAGCTAGGTTATTGTCTCGTTCTGTCTGAGAGCTATTCCTCCAAGGATAAACAGTTTTCACTGGGGAAAAAAAAGAGGATGAAAAAATCTAACCTTCCTTGCCTAAGAAATCTCTCTCGAATATTTGCAACTGAGCTGTCTTCCTTAAAGGTTGGGAATTAATGCTTTTGAAGTCAGGGATGTGAAGACATGACAGCCCAGTGAAGGAAATAATATAAAACCACAGCTGATTAACGGATGCTATCTTGAGCAAAAACTACAGGTATGGTTCCAAGAGGATCACGAATCTTTTGTGATCCATTGAGACAGCAGAAAGGTTGGGAACCTGGTTTTGTTTTGTTTTTTAAAGCAAAACACTGCAACAACATCGCAAAAAAGGCTTCAAGAGTTGTTAACCTAATCCTACATAGCTTCTTCTCTGGCAATATCACTCTACTGATCAAAGCATACAAAACGTTTGCCAGACCAATCCTTGAATATAGCTCATCTGTCTGGAAGCCACACCACATTTCAGACATAAATACATTAGAAAATGTCCAGAGATACTTTACGAGAGGAGTCCTCCACTGCTCTACTCGCAACAATATACCCTACGCAACCAGACTTGAAATCCTGGGCTTAGAAAGCTTGGAGCTTTGTTGCCTTGAACACGACCAAAGCATAGCCCATAAAATCATCTGCTACAACATCCTTCTTGTCAATGACTACTTCAGCTTCAACCACAACAATGTAAAAGCACATAACAGATACAAACTCAAAGTAAACCGCTCCAAACTCGACTGTAGAAAATATTATTTTGGCAACCAAGTTGTTAATGCATGGAACTCACTACCGGACTCTGTTGTTTCATCACCAAACCCCCAAACTTTACCCTTAGATTATCCACTGTTGACCTCAGAGGTCAGTTCCTAAGAGGTCAGTAAAGGGCCTGCATAAGTGCACCAGCGTGCCTTCCATCCCTGTCCTAGGTTTTTCTCTTATTAGTACCAATATCATGTATATAACAGTGTTATTTATTTGTATACTACAAATTCGTACTTAATTGACTGACTGACTGACTGATTGACTAGATAGCTAGCTATATAGCTATATAGCTATATAGCTATATAGCTATATAGCTATATAGCTATATAGCTACATAGCTAGATAGCTAGATAGCTAGATAGCTAGATAGATAGCTAGATAGATAGATAGATAGATAGATAGATAGATAGATAGATAGATAGATAGATAGATAGGAGACAGTCCAGACAAAAGGAAGAGGAGATGTTGCCACCTCCCTACACAACTGTAATGGGCTGCTCCGAAGCCTTTGATGAGACTAGAAATGGCCTGACCCATATTGTATTCCCAGGGGAGGCAGCCTGGATGACTGGAGCTTTAAATCTGCAACTGAGGCTGTTCATTCTTAAAAGCAGCTTTGCGTGGATTAAAACAAACAAGCAATCAAAGAACAGCAATCTGGAGTTAAGGAGATAAAAGTAATTATTTCCCTGTCCACTTCATTCCGTGGATTACGAGGGTTGGCAAACAATACCTGTTTGCCAGCATATGGATTACACATTAATAAAATAAATGAATAAATTGGAATTTTGAGAAATACAGTGCTACCTCTACTTACGAACTTAATTTAAAAGGACAGAATATTTTGCCTAAAAGGGAGGCAGAAACTCAGCCTCCCCAACCTTTGTCAATGCGCTATTAAGACCTGGGCCAGTCTATTCTACATAACAAAGATCTCCCTCCTTTGGGCAGATCCATAGTAGGAATTGGCCTTTTATTACATCATGACCCAGCAAGGCTCAACCAAGTCTGGGACTCAGGACAGTCAATGGGCCATTAAGTCTTGGCCCAGTCTATTCTACATAACAAAGATCTACCTCCTTTGGGCAGATCCACCATAGTAGGAATTGCCCTTTCATTACATCATGACCCAGCAAGGCTCAACCAAGCCTGGGACTCAGGACAGTCAATGAGCTATTAAGTTTTGGCCCAGTCTATTCTACATAACAAAGATCTCCCTCCTTTGGACAGATCCATAGTAGGAATTGGCCTTTCATTACATCATGACTCAGCAAGGCTCAACCAAGCCTGGGATTCAGGACAGTCAATGAGCTATTAAGTTTTGGCCCAGTCTATTCTACATAACAAAGATCTCCCTCCTTCAGGCAGATCCATAGTAGGAATTGCCCTTTCATTAGATCATGACCCAGCAAGGCTCAACCAAGCCTGGGACTCAGGACAGTTGATGGACTATTAAGGCCTAGGCTGGCCTATTCTACATAACAAAGATCTCCCTCCTTCAGACAGACCCATAGTAGGAGTTGCCCAAAGCCCTTTCATTGCATCATCACCCAGCAAGGCTCAACCAAGCCTGGGACTCAAGACAGTCGATGGGCCATTAAGACTTGGGCCAGCGTATTGTACATAACAAAAATCTACCTCCTTCAGACACAGCCATAGTAGGAATTGCCTGAAGCCCTTTCATGATATCATCACCCAGCAAGAGTTAACCAGGCCTAGGACTCAAAAGGTAAACTACAAAGTTACCCTTGCAGACCCCACGGGAGTCTGACAACCAATCAGAATGCAAGCTCAAATTCAAAACCGAACAGAGGGTCACAATTCAAAGTGTTGGTTATGACCTATAAAGCCCTTCATGGCACCGGACCAGACTATCTCAGGGACCGCCTTCTGCTGCACGAATCCCAGCGACCAGTTAGGTCCTACAGAGTGGGTCTTCTCTGGGTCCCGTCAACTAAACAATGTCGCTTGGCGGGACCCAGGGGAAGAGCCTTCTCTGTGGCGGCCCCGGCCCTCTGGAACCAACTCCCCCCAGAGATTAGAATTGCCCCCACCCTCCTTGCCTTTCATAAGCTTCTTAAAACCCACCTCTGCCGCCAGGCATGGGGGAACTGAGATACTCTTTCCCCCTAGGCCTTTACAATTTTATGCATGGTATGTCTGTATGTATGTTGGTTTTACAATAGGGGTTTTTAACTGTTTATATTGGATTGTCATATGCTGTTTACTACTGTTGTTAGCCGCCCTGAGTCTACGGAGAGGGGCGGCATACAAATCCAATCCAATCCAATCCAATCAAAATCCAGGCACCCTCAACATCTCTGTCCCCCCTTTTTTGCTCAGGTCCTCAAACCATGTGGTCCTGTCCACCATTAAAAAAACACCTTTCCAACTATCCACCATGTGTTCTGTCTGGGTTCCCCCAGATGCCAACACCAACTAAAAAGAGTATCCAGACACGCTGATAAAAAGCAAAGTCATTTTATATCTTTGAAAACAAACACAGATAACAAAAACTGTTCTTACAAACTGGAATGCTATGAAGCTTCACAGAAGAGTCACGACGGCCAGACAATACAACAGGCTTCTTGCTGGCACACACACCACTGTAGATAATAAAACCCACGCCTCCCCCAAGTTTTCAGCCTTCGAGGCCACAAGCCAGAATCAGAGATGCCAAGGATCGAAGCAAGGTCACAGGAACTCCCAAAAGATAACTCTCCACAATACAGGAAGGGCGGGCCTGCCTTTTCAACCTTTCTGAGGAGAACCACACCAAACCCAGCTGTTGCCTATTAGGGATGGAAATACCTGGCTAATTGTCCCCTTCGTTGTGCTGCCCTTCTCTGCCTCATATCTATGATGGCTTATGCGTTCTCATCTAATGACTCCAGGCTGCTTGCTGGGGAGAGCTCCCCCCCGGGGGTCTCAGACTGTTCTCCCTCCTCCTCGTCCTGACATTCCTCTTCCCCATCTGCCTGGTCCTCCTCCTCCTCCTGTTCCTCGTCCTCCCCCTCTGAGCATGGAGCCGGCAGAGTTCCAGCCGTTCCCTGAGGAGCCTCAGGCTGAATCACAACACCATGTTTCCAGTGTCTTTCTCACCATCTTGAACTGAACAGACGGGCGTTTCTTCCAACAGCTTTGCTAAGCTAGAAAATACTATTTTTTTTTTGCATGCCAATGGATACCGATACTTCCTTTTCTCTCCCAGTTGGATTTTCTTCCAAGCAAACAGAAGGAAATTACATGCATCTTCCTTGGTTTTAATCACGTTATCCTTTTTTTTGTAGCTATCCAAAGATGATTCAAGGAAAGGATTAGCAGGCTCGCTGATAAAAGTCCCTCTTTATGAGGAAATCCACGCGGGAACCACGTTAAAGTTCCTTGCGTAGTTTTATTGCTATCAATAATTTTGCCGTATAAGTAGGCTGCTTAACTACAGAAAGCGCAAACACTTTCATTTCCTAGCAGGGGAACAAAAAGGAAGTTGGTTTGTTATTTCTTCCCCCCCCCCCTCTTCCCTTTGCAACCTGCCAATTACATCAAACCTCCCACCCGCACCCCCGTTTACTAAATGTGATGTGTGGTTGTGAATTAATTGGCTGACTGATTTTAATATATTGGGATTTTAGTTGTAATTTTTAATTCATTAGATTTGCTGTTGCATTGTTTATATTGTATCTTGTGAGCCACCCCGAGTCCTCAGAGAAGGGCAGCATACAAATCTAATTAATAATAATAATAATAATAATAATAATAATAATAATAATAATTGGCTTTGCTCCAAATAGCATCTAGATTTAAATCAGAGTCCAGGGCAAAGTTCCAATTTATTCAGAGAGCTATTACTACTATTAATATTACTATTACTATTATTATTATTATTATTAATTATAATAATAGTAATAATAGCTCTCTGAATAAATTGGAACTTTGCCCTGGACTCTGATTTAAATCTAGATGCTATTTGGAGCAAAGCCAATTATTGTTCTAAACTTGCAGCTGAAATGGAACTATTGAGAGAACGGGCTGAATTATTATAGAGAACGGATTATTATAGAGTTTGGGATAAATTCTACAATTGGTTAAAACAAAGAAATAGCTAATTAAGTGAAACAAAATGCAAGATTCAAAGGATCAATAATTGATATGTTTATCGTTTTAATTGGAATTAGATTTTTCCTTCCTTACTTTTTTTCTTTTTTGAATTCTTCTTTTCTTATGAAATGTACAGTATTTACAGTAAATATAGACAAAATAATTCTCAATTGATGTAAAAATGTGTATAGTTCTGTACATGCTTCTGATGAAAATTGGGATGTAAATCATCCCGGATGTGTGTGTTTTTTTATTTTTATTTTTATTTTAAATTTAGATTTGTATGCCGCCCCTCTCCGCAGACTCGGGGCGGCTCACAACAAAGTGAAACAATTTACAACAAATCTAAATTACAGTTTAAAAATATTTAAAAAAACCCATTTTCTAAGCTTTTATGTGTGCTTTTATGTGTTTTGTTTTAAATTTAAAAAATAATTTAAAGAGAGAGAGAGAAAACAGACTGAATAAATCTCTCTAAACCAACCAGTTTGGTCCCACAGAGTGGGTCATCTCCGGGTCCCATCAACTAAACAATGTTACTTGGCGGGACCCAGGGGAAGAACTTTCTCTATGGTGGCCCCGGCCCTCTGGAACCAACTCCCCCCAGAGATTAGAATTGCCCCCCACCCTCCTTGCCTTTCGTAAGCTTCTTAAAAACCCACCTCTGCCGCCAGGCATGGGGGAACTGAGATACTCTTTCCCCCTAGGCCTTTACAATTTTATGCATGGTATGTCTGTATGTATGTTTGGTTTTACAATAAGGGTTTTTAACTGTTTTAATATTGGATTGTCATATGCTGTTTTACTACTGTTGCTAGCCGCCCCGAGTCTACGGAGAGGGGCGGCATACAATTTCAATAAAATAAAATCAATCAAATCAAACCCTGATGTGTGGGTGGAGTGGGGGCAGCACAAAGACAAATAGTTCAGAGTTGAATTATTGGGTTCTTGATGTTTGTCGTCTTGTAGACATTTCATTACCAGGCTAGGTGACATCATCAGCATAGGGCAAGTTATGTGTTAGGTGGGTTTTTTTTTAAATCAATAGTCTACTTTTTAACTGAACTTTCACATCAGACTGTGGACACTGGCTGAAAATGCCGCAAAGAAGAAAAACAGTATGAAAGTTGTTAAATAAAAGCAAATGATATATAAATAGCTCAGCGTCTAACATTCCAGCCATCCTCTAGGTATTATGGCCTTCCATTTCCATTTGACTGAGTCATCTTAGCCGGTGGGAACTGCTTACAAAAGCTGTAGTCCAAAATAGCTGGAGGACACTTGAATATTTGCAACTGAGCTGTCTTCCTTAAAGGTTGGGTAATAAATGCTTTTGAAATAAAGGATGTGAAGACATTACAGCCCAGCGAAGGAAATAATATAAAACCACAGCTGATTAACTGATGCCACCTTGAGCAAAAACTACAGGTACGGTTCCAAGAGGAACCCGAATCTTTTGTGATCCATTGAGAGAGCAGAAAGGATGGGAACCTGGTTTTAAAAATAAAACAAAACAAGAAAGAGGAGATGCTGCCACCTCCCTACACAACTGTAATGGGCCGCTCCGAAGCCTTTGATGAGACTAGAAATGGCCTGACCCATATTGTATTCCCAGGGGAGGCAGCCTGGATGATTGGAGCTTTAAATCTGGAACCGAGGCTGTCCATTCTTAAAAGCAGCTTTGCGTGGATTAAAACAAACAAGCAAGCGAAGAATGCAATCTGGAGTGCCGGAATAAGGAGATAAAAGTCATTATTTCCCTGTCCACTTCATCCCATGGATTACAAGGGTGGGCAAACACTATCCAACATACATCGGATTGGACAGACATGTCTATAGACCAGTGGTCCCCAAACTACGGCCCGCGGGCCACATGCGGCCCACTGAGGCCATTTATCCGGCCCGCCGGTGAGTGACAAGAGCACAGGGAAAAAAGAGAGAGAAAGAAAGAAAAGGGAAAGAGAGGGAGGGAAGGAGGAGAGGAATGAATGAATGAAGGAAGGAAGGAATGAAGGAAGGAAGGAGAAATGGAAGGAACAAGGAATAAAGGAAGGAAGAATGAAATGAATGGAGGGACAGAGGAAGGAAGGACTGTTTTGGGGGGGGTAATTTTTTTTTAATTTTTCTCTCAACCTACATTCAAACAACACAATGTACCATCTAATTTTCCATGAATAAAATGCAGTATTTTGTTAGTAACTAATATCAATCATCAAAAAAGTTGCAAAAGTTTTTTTTCCTAATTTTGTCATCCAGTTACATTCATTTTCTTTTAATTAAATTTCCTCCTTAATGTTCCTTCAAAAAGTGCAGTGTGCATAGGAATTTGTTCATAGGGGTTTTTTTATAGTCCGGCCCTCCAACAGTCCAAGGGACAGTGAACTGGCCCCCTGTGTAAAAAGTTTGGGGACCCCTGCTATAGACTATGCAAAAAAAAAAAATCACCTGGACCCACCCAGAGCTTTGCTGGTTGAGGAATTCTGGGAGTTGAAGTCCAGAAGTCTTAACATTGCCCAGGTTGGAGACCCCTTGCCTTACATCATCAGAGAGGGACAGCGAACACAAAGGCAAGAGAGAGAAAGCACAACTCTGCAATCAAAGTCCTGTCGTTGGTATATATCAAATGTTGCACACATGCCCAATGGGATTGGGGTTTGATTCCTCTATCGTCACCGCCATCTTTAATTTTCCAATCCCCTGAGGCAATTCCAAGGCCCTCAAATGTCTCAATTAATTAAAAACAATTAATTAAAAAAATTTATTGCTATTTAAATTATAATGAATTGGATAATACTAATACAAAAATTAATGTAAAACAATGGAATCTGGACCTTAAAAAAGAGATCAAAGAAGAGGAGTGGCAATTACTCTGGAGCAGAAATTATAAACTAACCATAGCCACGTCTTACAAAGAGAACTTAGTTAAAATGTTTTACAGGTGGCACATTACCCCGATAAAACTAACAAAACTAAACAACAAACTTTCACCATATTGCTGGAAGTGTCACCAAGAACTAGGCACCTATTTCCACCTATGGTGGCAATGCACAAAAGCACAAAATTATTGGAATATAATTGGACTCTGGATTGATGAAATACTAAATTTGAAAATAGAAAAACCCCCTGAATGTTTCCTTTTGGGCATTCTTAGACAAAATTTGCCTAAAACCCAAATACACTTAATTGTCCATTTAACTACAGCAGCCAGACTAACTTTCACGCAGTGGTGGAAAAACGAGGATATACCTCCGAAAGACGCAATAATTTAAAAAATTAAATACTGTGCAGAGATGATGAAACTAACTATACTAGTTAGAAATGAAACAATGTCCTCATTTAATAACTGTTGGGATCCTTTTTACAGTTGGTTAGAAAAAAAAGAGAATACCACGCTACATGATTGAAATGATGTTTATAAACTCGACCAGATACAAATCCGGTATACTGTATAGCTTTCTCGTATTTTTTCTATAATAATAAGAGACCTTAGATATTTATAGATAGAATACTTACTACTATTTTCTATAATCTCTATAATTAGATTAATTCAACGCTTGCACTTACCAACCCAGATGACTAACCTGAACCATGGTAATGAGCTAATAAATTAGGAATTGGTTCTCGTTTTCAATACAGCTCCCCCGGACATTCGCCAACCCTTTTATTCTTTCTATCTCTTCTATTTCCTATGTCTTTTCTACCTTCTTCCCTCTTCTTTTCTATTCCCTTCTTTCTCACTCTTCCACCCTTTTCTCTATAAGTTTTTATGTTCATAAATTGTTATACTATGCTAGGACTTAACTGTTTTCTGTTTTGATGAATCTTTTATGTTTTGTATATAAAATTAAATTTTTTTTTTAAAAAAAATGTCTTAATTCCAGAAAGTTTAATAGTTTCCCCCGCAACCAACATTGTTAATGTGATGAGAGAGAGAGAGAGAAAACAAACAAACAAATAAATAAATACTATAGGATCGGAGAGTCATCATAATCAAACCCCTGTAGGGTGTAAGGTCTGGATATCTGAGAGTTCCCTAATCTCCAAACCTTTCTCCCCAGGGTCGCCAGGACCCTGTCATTAATCATTGCCATCTTGTGGGAACAAGAAAATATGTTTTCTCTGTGATGGCACCCCATAAACAGCACACACACACACACACAAACACCGAAATAAAAATGGCACCCACTCGTCCAGGCCTCCAGAAAGCCTTCAAACCATGGCTGTGAATCTAAGCCTGGGGCCGATGCGTATGATTTATTTAAGGCCATTTTGTTTAGTTGATTTTTGCCACTTTGATTACAGTATTTTAGTCTGGGCTGTCTGTATAATTTAACGTTTTATGTTGGTTTCATAATTTGTTTGGTTGCTTTTTTTCATTTTTTTACACTCCCCAGAGTCCATCAGAGTTGGGGACCCCCTATTTAAATAAATAGAAACCTATCAACCCTTTTGCTGTGGTTTCTGAACTTTTAAAAGGGCCATAAGGGTTGTGGTGGTGCAGTGATTAGAATGTGGTATTGCAGGCTAACTCTGCCCACAGTCAGGAGTTTGATCCTGACCGGTTTAAGGTTGACTCAGCCTTCTATTCTTCCTGACGTCCATAAAATGAGGACCCGGATACGCTGAACTGTAAACCACCCAGAGAACGCTAAAGCATGATGAAGATAACTTCAGAGTACTTTACAGCATTCTCTGAGTGGTCTACATAAGTCTAAGTGCTATTGCTAACTCTGCCCACTGCCTAGAGTTCAATTCTCACTGGCTCAAGGTGGTCTTAGCCTTCCAGTCTTCCAAGGTCAGTAAAACAAGGATCAAGATTGTTGGAGGGCAATATTCTGAGTCTGTAAACAGTCTAGAGAGGGGTTTAAACACAATGTAGAGGTAAATAAGTCTAAGTGCTGTCTCCCTGGCTCAAGGTGGTCTCAGTCTTCCATCCTTCCAAGGTCAGCAAAATGAGAACCCAGATGGTTGGGGGACAATATGCTGACTTGGTAAACAGCCTAGAGAGAGCTGTAAAACACAATGAAGAGGTATATAAGTCTACGTGCTGTTGCTATTACTAACCCTGATCACCTCGAGGTTCGACTACTGTAATGCTCTCTACATGGGGCTACCTTTGAAAAGTGTTCGGAAACTTCAGATCGTGCAGAATGCAGCTGCGAGAGCAATCATGGGCTTTTCCAAAAATGCCCATGTTACACCAACACTCCGCAGTCTGCATTGGTTGCTGATCAGTTTCCGGTCACAATTCAAAGTGTTGGTTATGACCTATAAAGCCCTTCATGTCATCGGACCAGAATATCTCCGAGACGGCCTTCTGCTGCACGAATCCCAGCGACCGATTAGGTCCCACAGAGTCGGCCTTCTCCGGGTCCCGTCAACTAAACAATGTCGGTTGGCAGGCCCCAGGGGAAGAGCCTTCTCTGTGGCGGCCCCGACTCTCTGGAACCAGCTCCCCCCAGAGATTAGAACTGCCCCTACCCTCCTTGCCTTTCGTAAACTCCTCAAAACCCACCTTTGTCGTCAGGCATGGGGGAATTGAGATATCTCCCCCGGGCCTATATAATTTATGTATGGTATGTTTGTAGGTATGTCTGCTTAAAAATGGGGGGTTTTTAAACTATTTTAAATTTTAAATTGTAAATTATTAGATTTGTCACAAACTGTTTTATTGTGCTGTGAGCCGCCCCGAGTCTACGGAAAGGGGCGGCATACAAATCTAATAAATAAATAAATAAATAAACTCTGCCCACTGCCTGGAGTTCAATTCTCACTGGCTCAAGGTGGACTTAGCCTTCTAGTCTTCTGAGGTCAGTAAAACGAGAACCCAGATTGTTGGGGAAGCAATACGCTGACTCTGTAAACAGCCTAGAGAGGGCTGTAAAAAAACACAATGAAGTGGTATATAAGTCTAAGTGCTGTTGCTATTGCTATTATGGTCCATATTGTTGGGTCTCGCTCAGCCAAGGCCAACCCAGTAGGGCACGTTCTCCCTGTTAGTTCAATAAAGAGAGGAGGACGACGAGGAGACTGTCTGACGGAAGAAGCTACAAGGGACCTGGCCTTGATGGGTTCAAGACGGCCTCTGCGACAAAGTTCTTTGATCCCCCCTGCCCTCCCCCCGATGCATCAAATAACAGCTTTGCCGATTACTCTTGACTAAGGTACCCGATTGTGGTGACATTGAGGCTGACCTTGGAGTCACCGCCCCCGCTGCCGCACTCTCCTTTGTCGTACCACCATTTGTTTTTCAATTTGTCCAACAGGCCTTGCTCATTCAGTTTTAATACTGCCAGGTTTACAGCATTTCTTGAAACGATAAAACATAACTCGTAAGAATAATGCAGCGATGCTCGGTTAAAGGTGTTCAAACGCAGAAGGAAAGGAGCAGAAGGACAAATTGGCCAGAAAGAAGATGAAGAAGAAGAAGAAGAAAACAAACAAACAAAAAGAAGAATCTTTGGTTTGGTTTAAAAGAAAATGGATTTTTTTTTGGTTCGGTGGATTCTGGTTTTAAAGTGCTTTGGTTTGGGGGGGGTTTAAGCAGGGTGTCATTTCCCCCCCACACAGGGAGATGGCGCTAGAGAGCGTGGATTGGTTACAGCAAATAGCAAATGACGGGGTAAAATTGGAAGGATGCAAACATTTGCTGAAAACCCTGAAGTGTGCAGGATGGGGGAGATTGTCTTCAGAGAGAGAGAGAAAGGAAGGAAGGAATAAGGGGTGGGGAGGAAAAACACAACGAGAACACCACCGCATGCAATTTAAGATTCATTACATTGGGTGGTTTTAAACTCGGGCTTTGAACATTTCAATTGAGAAGGAAAAAAGCCACTGGACGGTTAAATTAAACAAACAAGTAAACAAACAAACAAAAAAACACAGCAACTATCCGGAGGGACAACACGGAGAGAACATTTAGGGGGGAAAATATAATATATATATATATATATATGGATGCATTCAGGTCAACAAAACCGTAATTTACTTAAATCCATGGAATACTGTTTTAAAGATTTTGTTTTTCATTTTTGTTAAAAAAAAACTGTTTATGTTTACCTCCAATCCACAAGAAAGAAAAAGAGGGGGGAAAGACAACACAATACATCAGGGTAGGTGGAATACTATAACAACATGGAGATTGTTATATTATTCCACCCACCCTAATGCTGAGCCTTTAGGAGTTGCTACACCATAGCCTTTGGAATCCAGGTTCCCACCAACTTTCATTGTGTCACAGGGCTTTCGCTGTTCAATGTACTCATTCATGGTGGATTCGAGCAGGAATGCAAACTTTCCCTTTGATTTCCTCACGCGGGCCACCCCGTCGGCCGTGGTCTTGGCAAACACCGAGGGCTCTGCCGACTTCATGTACGACCACATTTTCTCGTAGACAGCGATTTTGGATCTCTGAGAGGGAGAGAGAGAGGGAAGGAGGGAAGGAGAGAGGAAGAGGGAGGTGGGGGGAGAGGGAGGGGGAGACAGAAGGAGGGAGAGAGAGGGAGATGGGAGAGGAAGAGAAGGAGAGGGAGAGAGAGAAAGAGAGGGGGAGGGAGAGAAGGAAAAGGAGAGGGGGAGGGAGAGGGGTGAAGAGGGGGAAGGAGAGATGGAGAGGGAGAGAGGGGGAGGGGAGAGGGAGGGAAGGAGAGGGGGAAAGAGAAATGGAGAGGGATATGGAGAGAGGGAGAGAGAGGGAGGGAGAGGGGGAAGGAGAGATGGAGAGGGAGTGGGAGAGAGGGAGAGAAAGAGAGGAGGGAGAGAGGGAAGGAGACGAGTGGAGAGGGGGAGGGAGGGAGAGAGGGAGAGAAAGAGGGAAAAGAAGGGAGGGAGAGGGAGAGGAAGGGAGAGGAGAGAGAGAAAGAGAGGAAGAGGAGAGAAAGGGAGGGATAGAAGGAGAGGGGTGAAGAGGGGGAGGGAGGGAGGAGGAGGGAGATAAAGAGGGACAGAGAGAAAGGAAGGGAGAGATGGAGATGGAGAGGGGAGAGAGAGAGAGAGGGAGAAGGAGAGAGGGAGGGAGGGAAGGAGAAGGAGAGAGAGAGAGGTTATTTATTTATATTGCACTTTTACTCTTTTTACAAATAACTTAAGGCGGACAACCTATCCAACACATCCCCCCCCCCCCCTATTTGCATAGAATTTGCAGAGATGGCACCATCGACATGTTTGATTAAGGAAAAGGCAATCACTACAATGTATGGCTTTGTTTTATTTAGTTTTTTAACTGAAAATGGGGAGGGGAAAAACTTTTCATTGATGTCTTTGATGGTTAGAAAGGATAGACTTTTGGAAAGAAGGCAGTCATGATACAATCTGAGACAGAAAGGATAAATGATATATAACTAGCTTAAAGATTTGAAGCTGCTCTTTTTTTACTACTTCCTTTCCTTTTCCTTCCCCCTCCCCCCACCTTTCTTATTGACTGATCGTTTTTCTAAACTTCCTTTTTTATTTCAAACAGGTTGGGAGAGTTTTGCACATGCGGAAGTTAACCCACCAAGTAGCCACAGTTAACCACTCTACCTAATTGGAGTCTTCAATGCAGGCTGTCTTGTAAAAATATATTTTACTTTCTTATTATCAAACTGCTTCTCTAAATAAACTATCACTTTTACATTTACCAATAATAATAATAATAATAATAATAATAATAATAATAATAATAATAATAATAAACTATCCACAATACTAGTATACAACTCTTATAACTCTTATTACATCCACCACTGAAACCACTAAGCACTAACCACTAACTACAAACTACCTAGCACAAAACCACTCTGTAACAAACCACACCCATGCAAGGGTGCTACCTGCTTATATAAGTTACAGCCAATCGGGTTGCAGCACAGTTAGCAAACCCAAGATTACATACTCATTATGGCTTACAACAGCCTTTCCCATGGTTACAAACCATTTACTTGCATTGTAATATTACCTCCAGAAATAAACTTATTCCGAGTCTGCGGAGACGGGCGGCATACAAATCCAATCAATCAATCAATCAATCAATCAATCAATCAAGTTAGTTTTGATTTGGTTAACAAAAAATCCTCACTAAAAAAACCCTAAACAAACACACAATCTAATCAGAGTTGAAAAATGTGTGTTCTCAAAAACGACCTCTATTTGAGACAGAATTCTTATCAACATCTCCTTTACATTTTTTTAAATTATTTTTTAAAATATCTTTATTGGTTATTTACATTGATAAAAACAAGACAACATAAAAAGAAAGCATACATATATACAAACGGGACAAAATAAAGCATTATGCTCTATACATTAAGTAGCTTTGGTATCAGAACTTAGAATGGATACCTGCTATCTAGCAGGATATTTTTATTTGCAGCTTATTCATTTGCAACCATTTCAATTCCTACTTCAATTCCTTCTAGGTTCTATCATATCTCAAGACCTAAAATGGTCACCTAACATCAAAAACACCATCAAAAAAGCACAACAAAGAATGTTCTTTCTGAGCCTGCTCAGGAAGCTCAAACTGCCCAAGGAGCTGCTGATACAATTTTTTCCCGAACGCCATCACTCTACTAAACAAATAATCCCCTCAACACTGTCAGACTTTCTACTAAATCTGCACTTCTATTCTACTAGTTTTTCTCATCATTCCTTTCACCCATTTCCTCCCATGTTGACTGTATGACTGTAACTTGTTGCTTATATCCTAAGATTTTTATTAATATTGCTTCTTCATTGCTTATTTGACCCCTATGACAATCATTAAGTGTTGTACCACATGATTCTTGACAAATGTATATTTTATTTTATGTACGTTGAGAGCATCTGCACCAAGACAAATTCCTTGTGTGTCCAATCACACTTGGCCAATAAGAAAATTCTATTCTATTCTATTCTATTCTATTACTAGTGCACGTTAGTCTCCTTAAATTATTAAATTCTCTATGTTCCTTTTCGTTTCAACTATATTGAGCCAGAATCCTTATCAACATCTTCTATACATTTTTTAAAAGGTCATCTGATGGCCTTTCAATCGCTGTTAGATTCGGACTGACCAAAAAAAAAAAAAGGTTTTTAATCAGCTAATGTATTTTGCTGGCTGAACACTGTGTCCTTAATTAAAAGCGATATATTTTCTTCTAACAAGGAACTTTATTCATGTGACTTCATTCAGCCCGGTTATATAAAGAGTACAGTAAGTTGGGGGCAGAAAAAAAAGAAAAGAAGAGAAGATATGAAAGCTGAGTTGTTTCGGGCAATGTCATTACCATTATCTCATGGTTGCTCTCCTAAAAGTAGAACACTGAAGCAGCATGTGATTGGATGCCCGCAGGCATTGGCTGGATTTGCTACCCTGATACTTAACCCGTTAGTAGATCCTCTACTGGATTCCTGCTTACTGTTGTGTTTGGGCCTGGGCCAGCTGTTGTTCCCACAGATGGGAGGGACACGGCACAAAGTGAATGCGAAAGCCTGGCTGACAGCCAGGAAGACGTGGCAGACAGCCAGGAGGACGAGGCCACTGGGACGCAGGATTCAGCAGACAGCCCAGGGGATTTGGCATGCAGTCCCTCAGACAGTCTTTCGTCCCTGGGTTCTTCTGCAGATCAATATATTGATCTGCGTAGCCGAAGAGCTATGCAAAGAAGGGATCGGTTGAAGGAGTATTACAAGTCATTCTAGTAGTACCTGGGCTGGGTGTGGTTCTTATACTGAGGGCTGGGTGTGGTTCCCCTAATGAGGGCTAAAAGGGATAAAAGGGAACAAAGGCCAAGGCAAACTGTGGCTGTTTATCTGTGTTATTTTGTGGTTCCTGCTCTGAAGTTTCTGTTCCGTGCCGTTGGAGTTTTCAACCCAGCTTTTTCAGACAAGTGGGAGGTGAAAACTCTGGGACTTGCTGTTTGCTCCAAAGATTCAAAAGGACTCCTGAAACATCTTTGCTCATTCCAGGTTGTCTTTGTTTGTTTTTTCCTGTGTTTTTGTATGCAGCTGAAGTAAGCCTTTCACTATCTGCGGAGAGGGGCGGCATACAAATCTAAATAAATAAATAAATAAATAAATAAATAAATAAATATCATTGTTTTCGGACACTAAGAACTGTTTTGAGTAACCCTTTTTTGTTTATCTAATACAAGTCTGCTGATTAGCAGAGCATGTGTGTGTTTGATTTCTTTTCCTTGGACTGTTACGCATTGCCTGAGCCCAGTCAGGCAGAACACTTACCAATTCAGATTGGGTGGATGTTTGCAGAAGAGGGTAGCCAGTTATGGATTGTTGTGGTTGGCTTCTGGCCCAGCTCCTGCCCCAAGGAATGTGGAGGTGGAGGTGGGGGAAACATCCACATGCCACAGGCCTGTTTTGCTCCCGATAGAATCTCCCGACGAAGGCTCCTCTGACGAAGGAAGCGTGAGTGGCAGGGAAGGGGGGAGTTTGGCAGACAGCCCAGGAGGAGATCAATCATCCTTATCATCCCTGGATTCTGAACAAGAACTCATGACGGACCCACGCATGTGTAGAGTGATGCACGGGAGAGAACAACTGAAGGATTATTACAGGAGATAAGTGAGGCCACTTGTGGTTGGGTGGGGCTGCTGTAATTAGTGCTACAGATAAAAAGAATAGGTTTAGCCTTGTGGAAGTTTATCTGATACATAGTTTCGTCAAGATCGTGGTTTTGCTGTTTCCCTGTTTAAGACTGCGTGTGGACTTTCTGGACTTTGGAATTGGACTCAATTTCCCAGTTACTGGGTGAGAAATTGACTGCATTTAACCTGTGCCTTGTGTGTACCAGAAAATCCCTTTGACATTTAAAAAGGGAGTTGTTTCTGCTTTTCTATTGATAAAGACCTTTTGTTTTCCTTCTACCGTGGGGTGTGTGTCTGTTTGGACTAATTACCCTGTAATTATGGGCGGTTGGGACACGCCGGCAGAACATGGATGTTGTCTGGTCTCCCAACTTGGGCCTGGCACCTCATTGGCATCCTGCCATCAAAGGCTATCAGGGGAGGAAGGTGTAAGGGCTGTTGCTTGAATGGGCATGACTGGTTTTTAACATAACTGGGGATTTTTGATTGTTTCCTTAGTTTTAATTAATTGGATTAAGCCTATTGCATTCTGTGGTTTCTTTTATATGTTGTAAGCCCCCCCGAGTCCTAGAAGAGGGGCAGCATTGTTGTGGTTGGCTCTGGGCCAGCTCCTGCCCCAAGGACTGTGGGGGTGGATGTGGGTGAATCCTCCCAGTGTCAGAGGCCAGTTTTACTGCCGACTGCTTCTGACAGCGAAGAGTCTGTAGCTGATAGTGGAAGTGAAATGGGATCCTCAGAGGGGATCATGGCAGCCCATTAGATAGTCGCCCCATGAGTGATTCATCATCGTTATCATCACTGGATTCAGAAGCAGAGACATTCATTGATGTGCGCAGATGCACGACAATGTCTAGGAAAGAGCAACTACGTAAATACTACAGGAAATAAGGGAGATCACCTGTGGCTGGGTGTAATTAGACTAATTGTGGGCTGCTGTTAAATTGTCAGCGTTCTGGCCTCTGGGCGTGGAAGTTTATCTGTTCGGTGAAGGAGGACGTGTCTTTTGTATCAGGATTCTACAAGGGCTCTCTTTGAACTGTTTCCAGGACTTTTGAACTAAATCATAGTCACGTTTGTGAGTTGAGAATTCTGGAAGGAGAATGGCTGTGACGTCTTCACAACTGCTTGTTATCTGCTTTGTGTTTGTTTATTGTTCTTCACAGCATTCAAGGCGGTTGCTTTGAAGGTGAGCCCTTTGACTGACTAAAAGTGTGTTTGGCTCCTATTTTAATTTCGATGACTGTGTGTGTCTGAATTGAACTTAATTGAGGGCTCGTGCCGAGAAGCCCGGCAGAACAAGCATATATCACAAACATGTGATACATACAGAATATAGTTGCCGGCTATGAATAAATTAACTGCCTTGAAATGGCCCTGGGTTGGGCCTAGAGGCAAAAAGGAGCTGTGACGTTCCTTCAATATACCAGGGTGATCCGACATAAAAAAACATATAACCCCTCCCTGGTACAGAGCTGAAGGGATCAGGTCTGGTGGCCTAGAGGTTAATTCTCTGCCTTACAAGGCAGAAGCTGTCGGATCAAATCCCAGTAAGGGTGTGGCTAGCTGATGAGGCCAGAACAAGGCCGAAATGGTGCCATCCTAGTCTCCCTTAATTTTAAAATTTCAGCAAAAAACATGTGATACACACACACACACACACATATAAATAAATATCTTCCATTCTCCATCATGTCAGGATGAAACGAGTGGCAAAATCATCACCTCGAGGCTAGACTACTGCAATGCTCTCTACATGGGGCTACCTTTGAAAAGTGTTCGGAAACTTCAGATCGTGCAGAATGCAGCTGCGAGAGCAGTCATGGGCTTCCCCAAATATGCCCATGTTACACCAACACTCCGCAGTCTGCATTGGTTGCCGATCAGTTTCCGGTCACAATTCAAAGCCTTTCATGACACCGGACCAGATTATCTCCGGGACCGCCTTCTGCTGCCCGAATCCCAGCGACCAGTTAGGTCTCACAGAGTGGGTCTTCTCCGGGTCCCGTCAACTAAACAATGTCGTTTGGCGGGACCCAGGGGAAGAGGCTTCTCTGTGGCGGCCCCAACCCTCTGGAATCAACTCCCCCCAGAGATTAGAATAGCCCCCACCCTCCGCGCCTTTCATAAGCTCCTTAAAACCCACCTCTGCCATCAGGCATGGGGGAACTGAGATATTCTTTCACCCTAGGCCTTTACAATTTATGCATGGTATGTCTGTATGTCTGTTTGGTTTTTATAATAAGTTTTTTTTTAGTTATTTTAGTATTGGATTGGATTGTTACATGCTGTTTTTATCATTGTTGTTAGCCGCTGTGAGTCTATGGAGAGGGGCGGCATACAAATCCAATAAATAAAAAAAAATAAAATAAAATCAGGCTGAATCCTGGCATCCGGCTATATCGATCGCAATTAATAGCACACCTCCTTCGCAAATGCAAATGTGGTCCAAAAGGCACGAGGGCAATTTGTCAGCATTAAAACGACTCGGATCAAAATGGACGGCTTGCAGGTTCTGGTGCTTTGGAAAAAGACACGAAAACGAGGGGTTGCTTGCCACCGTCTGCATTTTTCCAGGGGGAAATCGAACGGTGAGAATTCAGGGCACACGTATGGAGCAGGTGGAATGCCTGACCTACAGCATTTTGATTGTGACAGCTGTCATCACCTTAGGATGACGGGGACGGTGCCAGTCATGGGAAAGTGGTTGCTATCTGGATCGTGGCCCAGGACTGGAGTGAAGAAAATTCATTACCATCTGTTCATTCAAAAATAAATTGCGGGGGGAAGACTCGTCTCCGCGGTCTTTATTTCTTTACATTATTATTATTATTATTATTATTATTATTATTATTATTATTATTATTATTATCATCATCATCATCATCATCAATACAACACAGCAAACTAGATCACTATGCTGGATTCCATATTTCATCACCAGTTAAGTGCTGCTTATTCTCATCCTCCTCATTATATATTTATTACCTCCGGAACCGCCTTCTACCGCACGAATCCCAATGAACGATAAGGTCCCACAGAGTTGGCCTTCTCCGGGTCCCGTCGACTAAACAATGTAATTTGGTGGGCCCCAGGGGAAGAGCCTTCTCTGTGGCGGCCCCAGCCCTCTGGAACCAACTCCCCCCGGAGTTTAGAATTGCCCCCACCCTCCCTGTCTTTCGTAAACTACTCAAGACTCATTTATACCGCCAGGCATGGGGGAGTTGAGATATTCCTTTCCCCTAGGCCATTACAAGTTATGAATTGTATGTCTGTGTGTATGTTTGGTTTTATAATAAGGGTTTTTATTTGTTTTATTATTGGATTGTCACATGCTGTTTTTATCATTTTTGTTAGCCGCCCCGAGTCTACGGAGAGGGGCGGCATACAAATCCAATAAATTATTATTATTATTATTATTATTATTATTATTATTATTATTATTAGAAACAAAATCCAGCATATCAAGCTCGTTTGCTGTGTGTTACTGTTTTTGTGAATAATAATAATAATAATAATAATAACAACAACAACAATGATAACAATAACAATAATAATAAGCCGGGGTGGCACAGCAGGTAGAGTGCAGTACTGCAGGCCACTCAAGCTGACTACTAGATCTGCAGGTCAGCAATTCAAATCTCATCACCGGCTCAAGGTTGACTCAGCGGTGGGTAAAATGAGGACCCAGATTGTGGGGGCAATAGGCTGGCTCTATTTTTTTTAAAAAAGTGCTATTGCTAACATGTTGTAAGCTACCCTGAGTCTAAAGAGAAGGGCGGCATTAAAAAAATCAAACAAACAAACAAACTAGAACTCACTGTTGCCTGGTGATTGGTTCAAAGTCACCTACTGGCTTCCAGCCTGAGTTGGGACTAGAACTCTCAGTCACACGGTGCTTGGCCCAAAGCTCTCTAGCTAGCTTTCATGCCTAAGGCAGCACTAGAACTCACTGTCAAAATCATCCAGCTGGCCTAAAATGGAAGGCTTGTTCTGGCTTCTTTTTTTTTTTTTTAACCATTGACCCCATGCTTAGTCTTACTCAAATTTGTCATGGCTTCATGGTCAAGAACTCAACAAAGCTCTGATTAAGCCTTTGGATATCACAAAGTCCCTCAAAATGGAGAAAGGAAGCCATCAACATCTGCGATCGTGCGCTAGCCAGCATCCCCGCGAGAGAATCTTCCATAGTTAAGACTCAGAAGAATGACCTTCCTGGAGCCTCTGCATCATCTTAACGGCGCCAAGCTGTGAGGCTTCTGAAAGGGCCATAGACTCTGTAAATTTAGAAGAAGCAGCAGGCTGAATGGAGCTAAAAACGCTTCGGCTTAGCCAACCATAACAGTTTTAACAGTTCATAAAAAGACGCAAAAACACCTCTTATATTAGCAGCTCATTCGGTTTGTAATGCCACGTGTGGAGCTCTCCGAGGTCCTGAAAATGCCATGATTTGCTGGAATCCAGATGGTTATTTCTTGCATTCACTTTGGACACATTGGCATTATATTGACAGAAACATCTGTTCTCTCAGGTTACTGCCTCCACTCCCTGCTCTCAGATGTCCCGATCCATCAATCCGCAGCCAAGTTTACAGTCTTTTAAATACAGATGCTGGAGGCTCCAATTTCCTACTTTCCTTCGCTTGATCCCCATCTCTCCAGAATATAGAGCAGGGTTTGTCAACCATGATAACTTAAAGAGGTCTTGGACTTTGATTCCCAGGATTCCTGTGCTGGCTGAGGAATTCTGGGAGTTGAAGTCCACACGTCTTCCAGTAGCCAAGGCTCAGCAAAACTGTCGTCAAGAATTGAGCCAGAATGAAAAGAAAAAAGTCTACAATAAACTTATGGAGTCATAACCAACTCATCTTCCTTAAGTCACCAGACAGCTATGGGGTGTGTTGCAAGACAGAGACTGGGCGGGCAGAAATCACCCAGAGATAGAATGCCTAGAGGTGTCTTTAGGACATTTCCCCAATTACAGAATTAATTAATTCTCTAGTCCATTATTTAGAAGATAGAGCATGCCAGACATGCTAATTTAACCACACACACAAAAAGGTTTGGGTCAATTTGAGGCTACATTTAATCCAAGTTAATTGGCAAGGACATTTGACCCAGTTTTCCTGTTTGTATCTCACTTCTACAATAATCTTGCTAAGCACGAGATGGCAAAGATGCTCATAGAAATAAATACTCAGCTATTTTCACCGATGTTTTCAACCAGGCCAGAAAAGTTGCTCTGTTAATAATAATAATAATTTATTAGATTTGTATGCCGCCCCTCTCCAAAGACTTGGGGCGGCTCACAACAATAAGTTAAACAAAAGTACTGGAGAAAAAGGGCCAAAGAAAGATAGGAATCTGGCTAATATATCTAGTGACCATCAAAGTTGAAGGTCACCTATTGGTCAGCATGGGACAATTCACCATAGCCAACTTGCAACAGTCGCCTTGCCATGGCCAATTTGCCATAGTGAATGCACCGTGGCCAATTTGTAGCCCTGATGGTGTTCCTGGTAAAGTTAGAATAGAATAGAGCTGGAAGGGAGCTTGAGGTCTTCTAGTCCAGCCCCTATACCATTTCAGACAAGTAGCTGTCCAGTCTCCTCTTAAAAGCCTCCAGTGATGGAGCATCCACAACTTCTCAAGGCAAGCTGTTCCACTGGTTAATTGTTCTCACTGTTAGGAAGTTTCTCTTTAATTTCAGGTTTCTTCTCTCCTTGATTAGTTTCCACCCATTGTTTCTTGCCCTGCCTTCTGGTACTTTGGAAAATAACTTGACCACTTCTTCTTCTTCTTCTTCTTCTTCTTCTTCTTCTTCTTCTTCTTCTTCTTCTTCTTCTTCTTCTTCTTCATCATCATCACCATCATCATTAGAACAACAACAACAACAACAACAGAGTTGGAAGGGACCTTGGAGGTCTTCTAGTCCAAACCCCTGCTTAGGCACTACTTCAGACAGATGGTTATCCATCATCTGCTTAAAAACTTCCAATGTTGGGGCATTCCCAACTTCTGGAGGCAAGCTGTTCTACGGATTAACTGTTCTGACTGTCAGGAAATTTATCTCTTAGTTCTAAGTTACTTCTCTCCTAGTTTCCACCCATTACTTCTTGTTCTATTCTCAGGTGCATTGGAGAATAGGTTGACTCCTTCTTCTTTGTGGCAACCCCTGAGATACTGGAACACTGCTATCATGTCTCCCCTGGTCCTTCTTTCATTAAACTAGCCATGCCCAGTTCCTGCAACTGTTCTTCATATGTTTCAGCCTCCAGTCCCTTAATCATCTTTGTCGCTCTTCTCTGCACTTTTTCTGGAATCTCAATGTTCTTTTTGCGTTGTGTATTCCAAGTGTGGCCTTACCAAGGCCTTATAAAGTGGTATTAACACTTCACATGATCTGGATTCTATCCCTCTGTTAATGCAGCCTAGAACTGTGTTGGCTCTTTTGGCAGCTGCTGCACACTGCTAGCTCATATTTAAGAGGTTGTCCACTAGGATTCCAAGATCCCTCTCACCATTCTTCATAAGTTTTAGCCTCCAATCCCCCTAATCATCTTTGTTGCTTTACTCTGCACTACTTATGGTAGCCGCTCAAATACCAAGATACTGGGATATTGACCTTCATGCTTCAGGTGTAGAATTAGGCTTAGGAGCTTTGGCCCTGTGTGTTTCCAATCACAGATTCTTTCTTAATGGAGTAGAAAATAGGTACTCAGTGGGTTCCAGCTGACATGATTATGTTCACAAATGAGCCAGCCACAATTCAGTCAAGTGTATTCAGAAACCTGAGTTTTATCTTTACTTTCCGGTTGAGTCTGTCACATGCAAAATGAGATTAACTGTTGTTAATTTTAAGCATGTTGTCTGGATATTACCAACATTGAAAAATAATGATTTTTTTTTAAAAAACCCTTTCATCTAAGAAAAAAACTGTTAAGGGTGGATTGCTCTTTGAAGCAAAGGTGACAATAAAGGCAGATTTATACAGTGAAGGAAATGTTGCATTGGAAAAAACGGTTACAGTTCTTTCCTCTACAATTCAGTAAATTCTTGATTTAACAGATGTCAATTTTCTGGATGAGGGAAAAAAACTTCTATATAGAAACATAGAAGATTGACAACAGAAAAAGACCTCCTGGTCCATCTAGTCTGCCCTTAGACTATTTCCTGTATTTTATCTTAAGATGGATATATGTTTATCCCAGGCAGGTTTAAATTCAGTTACTGTGGATTTACCAATAATATCTGCTGGAAGTTTATTCCAAACTTTATAAAGATATACTTTATCTTCCTATGCACAAAAGGGGGGAAAACTTTTATATGCATTATCTTTCTATGCCTGTATAACTTCCTATTCATTATTTTAAGCGTGCATAAAATATATAAAATATGCATGTGTAAAATCTCATTTGCTATTTGCCATACTGCCAAACCTCCATTCAGTTTTAACATAAATTCTGTTTTAAAAGATATCTTTTCATCTCATCTATCTATTAAGTGGAGGGTTTACGTGTAATTGAAATGACTGGCAGGGCAAATGACCTGTACCACCAAGGAAGCACTAATTTTTTAAAGTGCATCATTTATGTCTGAACTGATTGCTATCTCCTCTGATGCAGGCCACCCTGTCAACCTGTTTTGAAAGGGGATGGACGAAATACATACATTAGATAATAATAGCAGGAGCATTGATGTTCGGAGACGGTCTTTCCATAGTTGCTATGGAGCCCCAGCATTTCATAACACATTTATAAGGCACCAGACATTTTCAGCTTATGAGCTTCCTAAGGTCGTCTCTATATGCCGCGCAAAACAGGTCAACAATGGAGGGGCGCATCACTCCTTAAAGACTATGCACCTAAGCAGGTGGTGTAAGACCCCTGGAGAAGGGAGACCTAGAAATCCAAATAGATAGATAGATAGATAGATAGATAGATAGATAGATAGATAGATGATAAGTAGGTAGGTAGGTAGGTAGGTAGGTAGATAGATAGATAGATAGATGATTGATTGATTGATTGATTGATTGATTGATAGATATAGATAGATAGATAGATAGATAGATAGCCTGACTTCCTGCATATATGGATTTAAGTGCATTAAAAGATAAAGCATTGTACACACACACACACACAAACAAACAAACACACACACACACACACACATAACACATAAGCACTACATGCGGGTCCAAACTCAGTCTCCATCCTCAGGAAATTCTCGATGTAACCGTAATGGAATTTGGAGCACCCAAACTTGGCCTGACCCTCAGCTGTCAGACACAGAGAGACTTAATTTAGCTCTGCTGACAGAGCGAATTAATTTCAACTCTCCCAAACGAAACTCCGGGCTGGATTCCACTCTATTTCCCTTTAACCATCATTTCGAATGCCAGATTCTCCTTGCTTGAAGGAAAACGGCCTCGGAATAATTAAGCCCCCTAATTGAGAGTAGATATGTTTAAACATATGCCCTATCTATCTATCTATCTATCTATCTATCTATCTATCTATCTATCTATCCATCCATCCATCCATCCATCCATCCACCCACCCACCCACCCACCCACCCACCCACCCACCTATCCACCTATCCACCTATCCACCTATCCACCTATCCACCTATCCACCTATCCACCTATCCATCTATCCATCTATTTCGATTTATCTGCTGCTCAACTCCAATAGGACTCTGGGCAGTTTATAATCATGATAATAAATACGAACAATGTAACAGGATACCCATAGCAAGCTCACCTGCAGAGCCCAATCAGGAATTCGTAACCAGTGAAGGGCTGCAATTTTTTTTACTCCCACATTGTGGCTGTGGGTTATTTTGTGGATGTGGTTTGCTGGCCATGTGACCAGGTGGGAGTGGCTTGACGATCATGTGATGGGGAGTGGCTTAAAGGTCATGTGACTGGCTTAAAGGCGGTCAACTTGACGTCACTCACATCAAGGGTTAGGGTGCCTGGCCTCTCCTTGCCTCAAAGAGATACAATTTCCCTATCTATTTACTATGACTGAACATCCAAAATATACTCTTTAATTCTATGTATATATGCCATACATATATATTATTTATTTATTATTTATTTATTAATTATTTAGATTTGTATGCCGCCCCTCTCCGCAGACTCGGGGCGGCTCACAACAAAATAAAACAATTCATGACAAATCTAAATTATAGTTTAAAATATTTTAAAAACTCCATTTACTAAGCAAACATACATACAAACATACCATGCATAATTATACACAGTCACACAAAAATATACATTATCTACTATATAAACTGTAGGTGTATGTACACACACACAAACACGCACACACAGCTCTTCTAAAATTATACGTTTGGTTTTATAATAAGGGTTTTTTTAGTTGTTTAGTATTGGATTTTTACATGCTGTTTTTTGTCACTGTTGTTAGCCGCCCCGAGTCTGCGGAGAGGGGCGGCATACAAATCCAATAAACAAATAAAATAAATAATACACATTCAACCTAATTTACTGTGATAAAAAAAACATACCTAGGGAAAAAAAGAAAAAAAAATCAATTTTTTTTCCTACCGGTTTTGCGTACCTGACTATACCCCTAGGAGCCCATCACTGTTCATAACCCCTTGAAGGAAATGAAACACTTACTCTGAAGAATTCTTTGGTCGAACCAGAATCCAAAGTCCCGTAGGCGATCTCGGTCTGCTTCGCCAGATCTTCGGCACTTTCGATGGGTGACACCATTCTTTCCACCGTGAGGAAGGCAGCCAGGTTGGCAGTGTAGGATGAGATGATGATGAGGGTGAAGAACCACCAAACGCCACCAACGATTCGCCCTGAGAGAGACCTAAGAAATTGGAGATGTGGTTACTTTGCTATAGGCCGGTCTTCAATCTTCCTCGGGGAGAGAAATCCCAGGTGGTCCAAACAGAAGGGGAATAAAAAAGGAAAAAGAACCAATATTGGCATTATCGGAGTCTAGAAATTCACTGTGCATTAAATTCATGGCATGGAAATATCACAAGAATGCATAGGTCAGTGATGGCGAATCTATGGCCATATCTAAGGGCACGAGATGTTGCCCTATGTCTGTCTGGATATCTACGCAGTAGAACTGGACAAGATACCAGAATTTATATTGTGGCAATTTAAGAACCGGTGCAGAGAAATAACAAAGACAGTTTTTAAAGAAAAAAAATAGTAAACAGTTTTACTCTTCGGTGCAAGCAAAATATCTTCAGCCTTAGTCTTCTATTTACATGGAACAAACTTTACTCTATCTATATACAGTACATTAAAGCTTACTTACAAGTAGATACTAATCCAGTTCAGTTTCTCCATATCAGCACTACAGCTCTAATTCAATATCTTAACTCAGGCTCAAACTGCTTCAGCCAGCCAACTAACAATATCAGAGGACAGCTAACAGCTCACCATTGTAAAGTAGCTTTGCATTTTATAATGCTCTGGCCCAATCAGATTGCAGTTTGCACCCAATGACTCAGCATTCAAGAGGCTTGCAACCTTCTTTTACCTTATATGGTAATATAATGGAATATCAGCTAGGATTGAGCAAACCCTTGACAATGTCAGTTCCAGATGCTAAGCTCACTGGCCAGCTGATTTTCAGCCTTCTTTCTGACTATTTTTACTCTCCCCAGGCTTCAGAAAAGCAAATAAATGGCCCATCACTGACCTAGGATTTAATGCATTGTGAAAAACCAGAAACAGAGGAAAAATGAATAAACCAGAAAGAGGGAGGAAGGGAGGGAAGAGAGAGAGAGACAAAGGAAAGAAAGAAAGAAAGAAAGAAAGAGAAGGGAAGGAAGGAAGGAAGGAAGAAGGAAAGAAAGAAAGAAAGAAAAAGAAAGAAAGAAAAAAGGAGGGAAGGAAGGAAGAGAAGAGAAGGGAGGAAGGGAAGGAAGAGAAGAGAGGAAGGGAAGGAAGGGGGAGGGAGAGAAATAAAGAAAGAAAGAGAAGGGAAGGAAGGAAGAAGAAAAGAAAGAAAGAAAAAGGGAGGAAGGAAGGAAGGGAAGAGAAGGGAGGAAAGGAAGGAAGAAAGAAAGAAAGAGAAGAGAGGAAGGGAAGGAAGGAAGAGGAGAGAGAGAGAGAAAGAAAGAGAAGGGAAGGAAGGAAGGATGGAAGAAGGAAAGAAAGAAAGAAAAAGGAGGGAAGGAAGGAAGAGAAGAGAAGGAAAGAAAGGAAGGAAGAAGGAAAGAATGAGAAGAGAGGAAGAAAGAAAGAAAGAAAGAAAGAGAAGGGAAGGAAGGATGGAAGAAGGAAAGAAAGAAAAAGAATAAGAAAGAATGAAAGAAAAAGGAGGGAAGGAAGAAAGGAAGGAAGAGAAGAGAAGAGAGGAAAGAAAGGAAGGAAGAAGGAAAGAAAGAGAAGAGAGGAAGAAAGAAAGAAAGAAAGAAATTCTTCTGCAGGAAAAGTTGCTAGAGCCGTTTTGACGTTCATTAGAGCACCCGCCTGTCTGCAAGTCAAGATTGCACAGCACAAACATTTATAATTTATAAACCTGATTTACAGTGCTAGTGACCTAAGCTCCAGATTACCCTTTCAGCTGGCAGCTCTCACACGAGAGGTGGGGGAAACGTCTTTATTTTAATTCCACCGTATAGTAACTGCATTTGGTGTTTTAAAAAAAAAAAAAAACACAAAGTAGGTAAAACTAAAGACAGGCTACTTTTCCTGCTCTTTTGCTGCAGTGAATTCAGGCAGCATGGAATTCCTTGCAAGAGAGAGAGAGAGAGAGAGAAGAGAGAGAGAGAGAGAAGAGAGAGAGAGAGAGAGAAGAGAGAGAGAGAGAGAGAAATGTTCTGTAGCTGCTGATGAACTCTGGTTGTCTGTTCTGACCCATCTCCCAAACGTGTCAAGCAAGCTGTTGGTAACTAAACATTCCCTTTATTAGGTGCCTCACCAGCCCTGGCCCGGAGTCTCTCTCCATCTCACACACACAGCAGGCCAAAGAAATCTTGAAGTGCCTGTGAAAGTGAAGCTCGCTCCATTTTCCCCCTGAAATGGCCCCAAAACACCAGGAACAAAACCAGTAATGAATGGGTTGCCAGCCAGTAGACGCCACACTGCGTACTGGTAGCGAAAATGGAGCTATGCGCACAGCTCCAGGTGACCAGCAGGTGGCTACGGGTACCCAAGTGAGATTTGGCTTCTGTGCATGAGCAGGAAGTGATTTTTTGTTTCCGATTCTTTGCTTCCATCCATGCGCGGAAGCAAAAATAATCACCAACATCTCATGCAGATGTGCAGAGTTCCTACTTACCAATGCGCGCAGAGCTCCAAGTGATTGGCATGCAAGCACATAGGTTCAAGGGAGATTTAGCTTCTGCACATGTGCAGGAAGTGAGATCTCACAAGAGGACATGTGCACAAAAGAGATTTTGGTGGTCTTTGGCGATTTTTTGCTTCCAGGCAAGCGCGGAAGCAAAAAAAATCACTAACATCTCACGCGGTCGTGTGTTCTCTTGTGAGATTTTGGTTTCTTGAGCATGCACACAAGCCAAATCTCACTCCGAAGTGTGTGCATGGTCACTGGACATGCATTAACGTTAACAGCTTATCACAGTCTCTTAAAATACAGCTAAACTTTTTTTGTGTGTAATTCATTGCATTTTCTATCAACTCACTCTCCTTTGTAATCAGCAAAAGTCTTACGGGGTTGTTTCGACAAAATTCCTCACCAGTCGACTAAAGCCACTGAAGTGTTGTCTAAAGTGTTGTCTGAAGTGAACAATTAAAGTGTTGTCTCTCCGCCGATCAAGTGTGAAGACAATCAGTTTTACTCCGCATTCACAATATCGAACTGTTGTGGTTAGCTCTGGCCCAGCTCCTGCCCCAAGGACTGTGGATGTGGGGGAGACATCCACATGCTGCAGGCCTGTTTTGCCCCCCATGGAATCTGATGATGAAGGCTCCTCTGACCAAGAAGACATGAGTGACAGGGAGGAGGAGAGTGTGGCAGACAGCTCAGAAGGAGATCAATTCTCTAGCTCCTCCTTGGATTCGGAAAAAGAGTTAATGATACAGCCACGCATGCGGAGAGCGATGCATAGGCAGCAACAACTGAGAGATTATTATCAAAGAAAATGAGGCCACCTGTGGTTGGGTGGGGCTGTGGTCATTAGTGAGGCTGCTATAAATAGCAGCCTGTGGGTTTGGCCATTGTGGAGGATTATCTGATCGTTGTGTTTCATGACTGCGTTACTGACTTTTGACTTTTTGTGTGCTGATTTTCCCCCGCTTTGAAACTAAACCAGAGCAAAGTGTGTTCCACTTTGTGAAAGAAGAAGGACTGTGAATTGTCTCACAGCTGCAAGCTAAGTATCTCAGAACTGATAAGGGACTTGTATAAATTACCATTTTTTTTGGAGACGAGTGCTCTTTGCTATACAAAAAGAGGGCTTGGTTTAAGTGACTTTTCATTATAAAGAACATTGTTTTGAATTTTCAAACGTGTCTGTCTCTGAAATTTGTACCTGTGAATTTTTGGGAGGATTCTACCAGAGAGCCCGACAGAACATCGAACCGAGAAAACCCAGCGGTTCCAAATGGTCCTTATTACAGTCCCGATGCATGAATCATATCACGTATGCAGTGAAGGACTCCACTTACCTTTTCTTACTGGTACTGGGTTCCCAAGGCCGGCGAGGGCGCGCAAGCACTTGAGACGTATGCATGTGCCCCTGTGCACGATTTTGCTTCTGCACATGCGCTTGAAGCAAAATCCCACACGAAAACATTTGCCCGGGCAAGATTCCGGCAATTTTTACCCTCTTTTTTTTTTTGCTTTTGTGCATGTGCAGAAGCAAAAAAAGGCGAAAATTGCCAAAATCTCATCCGCATTACCGTCCTCGTGCAAAATTTTGCTTTGTCCCTCATGCGACTTTGCTTCTGTGCATGCGCAGAAGCAAAAAAAAGAGGCACAAATTGCCAGAATCTTGTCCGCACAAGCATTGTGTGGAATCTTGCTTTTGGGTGCATGCGCAGAAGTGAAGTATCCCCGGGGCGTGGACACTTGTGTCAGGCGAGGGCGCCCATGCTGAACTCCGGAGCCCACTAAAAAGTCCTAACGGATCCCCGATTCCATTCATACTGGGTGGGGCCCGTCACTACACACATGACCAGAAGAGACAGATCTCTTTAGGTCAAAAAGACCTTTCCGAAAGCAATTTTAGGATCACCCAAAAGGAGTTCACCCAACCCTTTACTTGCAGGGTCCATACTTCGTATTGGATTTTAGCAGTTGGATAAAATAAAATAAAAATTAAAAGAAGCAAGATCTAAATATCAATAGCAATTAAAGGATCAATAAAGGGATTTCAAAGATTGTTGCCAAATCGAAGAGCACAGAGAGATATCTCGAGAGAAAGATTTAGGCGGTTGTGTGGAGTTTAAAGTATTAAGATGCTATCAATGAGGGCACAAGTCATAGGATGTTATAGTACGTGTTATCGAGAAAAGAGAATATGGATAGCTTAGGGTTGAACTGTGAAGTCCTTGGAGCTCTCTGAGCTGGGTGGTTTTCTTCCAGATGTTTTCATATACAATTGGGTAACATCACCAGTCACAGAGGAGGTGAGATTTGTGGAGTAGAGGGAGGAGGAGGAGGAGGAGGAAGCTGTAGTGTCCTTAATGCAGTCTATGCTTGGGGGCTTTCTTCCAGATGTTTTCATATACAATTGGGTAACATCATCAGTCATAGAGGAGGTGAGATTTGTGGAGTAGAGGGAGGAGGAGGAAGAGGAGGAGGAGGAGGAAGCTGTGGTGTCCTTAATACTGTCTAATCTTGGTACGTTTCTTGCAGACATTTCAATACCCAACTAGGTAACATTATCAGCACTAGAAGGGAGTGGTGGCTTGACTTTGTATATAAGGAGGGACCCAAAGACCCCGATGTAATAAAACAACAGCAAAAATCCAACCAAATTGAGAGATCACCGAGGACCCCAAAGTAATTGTGATATTCTCTTTCTTATAAATTACTGGAGACATCATTAAATCTTAACTCTAGTTCACCAGCATATGGATATATACTTTTTCCATCTATGAAAATTGGCTTTGGGCTCTCCCCTCTGTTTCCATGTGTATCAAGCCTGGAACCTGGAAACCAGAAGCCACAAAGGATCCCCCAGACTGGATTCCAGAAAATGCAAAAAACAAAAAATTAAAATTAAATACTAGTGTTCTGTCGGGCTCTCTGGTAGACTTCTCCCAAAAATTCACAGGGACAAATTTCAGACACACACACGTTTGAAAATTCAAAACAATGTTCTTTATAATGAAAATTCACTTAAACTAAGCCCTCTTTTTCTATAGCAAAGAGCACTCCTCTCCAAACAACCTGGTAATTTGTACAAGTCCCTTACCAGTTCTGTGATACTTAGCTTGCAGCTGTGCGGCAATTCACAGTCCTTCTTCTTTCACAAAGTGAAACACACTTTGCTCTGGTTTAGTTTCAAAGTGGGGAAAAATCAGCACACAAAAGGTCAAAGTCAGTAAAGCAGTCATGAAACAGAACGATCAGATAATCCTCCACAATGGCCAAACCCACAGGCTGCTCTTTATAGCAGCCTCACTAATGACCACAGCCCCACCCAACCATATGTGGCCTCATTTTCTTTCATAATAATCTCTCAGTTGTTGCTGCCTATGCATTGCTCTCCGCATGCGTGGATGTATCATTAACTCTTGTTCTGAATCCAAGGAGGAGCTAGATAATTGATCTCCTTCTGAGCAGTCTGCCACGCTCTCCTTCTCCCTGTCACTCATGTCTTCTTGGTCAGAGGAGCCTTCATCAGCAGATTCCACTGGGGGTAAAACAGGCCTGCAGCATCTGGATGTCTCCCCCACATCCACAGTCCTTGGGGCAGGAGCTGGGCCAGAGCTAACCACAACAACTAGTTGGGAAGCAAAGGAATATGCTCATGGATCAGGTAATCCTCTATTTACAATTGGTAGCTTAGGGATCATTCAAAGTTAGAACAGATCCTCTTTCCCTCTGCAAAAAAAGGGATTTATGATTTGACGTCTGAGGTCAGCCCCACCCTCTGTGATCACATGGTCACATTTTGGGCCCTTGGCAACTGGCCCACATTTACTGCCTTTTGCAGAACATGCAATTCTGTAATTCTGCATTGATTAAAAATGTACATCTATCGCTCAAGGCAAACCAAAGCTTTATGGAACTTGGTAATCAGTCATGAAAATATGTCTTTCTGCGTCTTTCTTTTTGCGCCCCCCCTCTTTAATTGAGCATTAAGTGTGAATTCCATCCACATAAGCCACAATTGCAATGTTGTGCAGTCCTCTATAAATGATTTTTTTCAGATGGTTTCGATTAAATACTGGCCTAGAATTATTCTATGATTATTAGTTCAATAATGATAATTACTGTTTCATGTAAAGCTTAGCTATGAGGGCTGTTTTGTTGACTTCTCCATCTGGCCACAACCCTAGAACTGCCTGCTATCTCTCCGTCAATTGTTAAACGCTCCTGCCTCTCTTTAGTCTCTGGATCCAGGCAAGGATCAGTGCAACCAGCTGAGACCACCCAAATAACAGACCAAAGTGAAAATAATGATCAGTATGATCAGATGAGAGGTTGAACAAAATGACGCCTAATGGCTTTGAAGCAGATTGTTATAGTTTTGGAAACACCGTGATTTGGTTTTGTTATATCAATAAATAAGAGATTTCTTTCTTTCTTTTGCTTGAAGATAATCCTATCTCTTCCAGCCTATTTCTCAGGGCTCTATCCTTCCTTCCTTCCTTCCTTCCTTCCTTCCTTCCTTCCCTCCCTCCCTCCTTCCTTCCTTTCCATCCATCCATCCATCCATCCATGTCTGTCTATTTTCTATCTGTCATCTATCTGTCATCTATCTATCTATCTATCTATCTATCTATCTATCTATCTATCTATCTATCTATCCACCCACCCACCCACCCACCCACCCACCTACTTACCTACCTATCTATCTCTTCCTCCTTCATCATCATCTTCATCTTCATTATCATAATCATTTATCCATCCTCTATCATCCACCCACCTACTCAACCCATGTCTGCTTGTCTGACTGTCTTTTTTCTTTCTTCACCATCCTTAGATTAGAATTGCCCCCACCCTCCTTGCCTTTCGTAAGCTACTTAAAACCCACCTCTGCCGCCAGGCATGGGGGAATTAAGACTTTTGTCTCCCCCTAGGCCGTTACAACTGTATACATAGTATGTTTGTATGTATGGTTTTTATATATTAAGGGGTTTTAATTTGCTTTTAGTATTGGATTTTATTGTATATTGTTCATGATTGTTGTTAGCCGCCCCGAGTTTTCGGAGAGGGGCGGCATATAAATCCAATAAAACTTGAAACTTGAAACTTAAACTTATGATAATCATCCATCCATCCATCCACTCACATCTGTCTGTCTGTCTGTCTGTCTGTCTGTCTGTCTGTCTGTCTGTCTGTCTGTCTGTCTGTCTGTCTATCTATCTATCTATCTATCTATCATCTATCTATTAAACTATCTATCTATCTAATCTATCAATCTATCTATCTATCTATCTATCTATCTATCTATCTATCTATCTATCTATCTATCTATCTATCTGTGATTAGATACATGCACTTCAATGGACTCACAGGCCAAATTAAGAAGCAGAATATAGAGATACTCTTGCTAATATACAACTTACAGCCAATGGGAAACAGCTAGAGTTGGTCACAGACTCCAAGGACCTCCATTCTCCACAAGACCATATGAGACTTTGGACTTTTCTTATACCAGAGGTTTGAGTGGCAGGATATGTCCCATCTAGTATAAAAACCTGAGTCCCCTAAATAGGTAAACAATAAAAGCTGTATGGTGTTTCAGATCCAACGGCCAAATGATGCTTCAGAGTGTCTGAGGTTATTTCTCTGCTATTCCATAAAGTGAATGCATCTTTCCTGGAGATCATGCCGAGTGGAGTTGCCTTGTAAAGCTGCAGACAGATGCTGTGTGAACTGGTGTGTGTGTGTGTGTGTACCCCGCTAGTACTATGTACCTAACTGGTTGGGTTTGGCAATATATAAAACAAACCAACAATGTATGCTTAAATGTATTGAAATACTATTGCTTTAAGAGGTAGTGTTACAGATGGCCACAAGAGGGAGCCAGAAGCATGATTTTCTCTCTCTGCTATTCCTATTATTACGAATCCCAGCGACCGGTTAGGTCCCACAGAGTCGGCCTTCTTCGGGTCCCGTCGACTAAACAATGTCGTCTGGCAGGACCCAGGGGAAGAGCCTTCTCTGTGGGGGCTCTGACCCTCTGGAACCAGCTCCCCCCTGAGATTAGGATTGCCCCCACCCTCCCTGCCTTTCGTAAACTCCTTAAGACCCACCTCTGCCATCAGGCATGGGGGAACTAAAACATCTCCCCCTTGCCCATGTTGTTTTGCCATTTGATTGATTGACTGTGTGCCTGTTTTTTTATATATATTGGGACTGTTTAATGAATTTCCTAACTTAAATTGTAATTAGATTGGTGGGCATTGGATTTGTTACTATGTACTGTTTTTACTATTGTTGTGAGCCGCCCCGAGTTTGCGGAGAGGGGCGGCATATAAATCCAATAAATCTAATCTAATCTAATCTATTATGTTCTCTGTGACTGCTGTAGTAGGAATGGTGTGTTAAACACTGATTTATGTATTTGTAAGCTGAACAAGTAAGACTTATAGTATTGTATATGTATTGACTGATTTAACTGTGGTGTATGACTAGGACTATTCTTGACTAAGATATTTCCCAAAGTAAATAATATTTTATACATTTAATGTATCTGACTTGTATTACTGAACCATTACTCGTATCTCTGGGCTATCACTGGATATATGCTAGAACTCCACGCTTCCTCTGTGTATGAGTATCTTTGAAAACTCTGAGATAGTTCTACACACTCCTTAACATATCCCTTAGACCAGGGGTCAGCAACCTGTAGCTCTGGAGCCACATGTGGCTCTTTCATCCCTCTGCTGTGGCTCCCTGTCACTCAAGATATGCATCACAACTGCCAATGTGCGACACACACTGGCATGCAATTTATTAAGCTTTTTACCCCTAGTAGGCCAACCATGGATAAATCCAAGAAAAGAAAAGTTTCAGAAGAAAACAGAATCTTTAATTTGAGTCTATATGCTATTTTTGTGGCCACTTAGGAAATACAGTAGTACCCCTAGATACTAGCATAATTCATTCCAGAAGGGAGCTTGTATGTCGAGCAACTCGTATCTGGAACAAATAACTTTAGACGTTGTTTTTCCCCGCCGAGATAACCAAAAGCAAGGATTCTTGCGCCACCTAGTGGACGCTTGGCTCATATCCCGAATTTGAGCTCAGGATTGGAACAGAAATGTCTCTCCCCTCGTGGCTCGTATCTTGAAATACTCTCGTGTGGAGCAGCTCGTATCTAGAGGTACTACTGTAATCAGGCATGGGAAGAGTTTTGTGGCTCCCGGTGTTTTCTTTTGTGTGGGGAATGGATCCGAATGGCTCTCTGAGTGTTTAAGGTTGCCGATCCCTCCTTTAGACTCTGGAGCAGCTTCCTGCCTTCGAATCCCAAAGTGCCACACAAGCCACTAAAGGCTTATCTTCAGATACTAACAAAGATTAGCGACGAGATTCTATTACTGAAGAAGAACAAGTCAAATGGAAACCAACCAACCAATTGAGTGCCCACAGCTTTCCACATGATGTCCTATGCTTATTTTCCCGGTCCATTAATGGCTAAGTACATGGTCAACAGCAATTTAAAATGCTAGCGGCACACATTATCTTTAGAGCAAGCAAACAGCAAAATTGCATTTGTGGTTTCTAGGATTCAACTGCAAAGCATCCATGCACAAGGAGGAAGTTAGAAGTTGCACTCAAACAGGGGGGAACAACGGAAAAAACTTTGGTTGGAAAAGAACAAAGCTTGATGCCACACAAACAAATTTCTCAGGGCTTGGGGGAAGCTGGTTTAAGACTGTCGGGTTAATTTTCGGTGTTTCTTAACTTTTGCAACTGTAAAGATGTGTAGATTTCAACTCCCAGAATTCCCCAGCCAGCAAAAGGGAATTGAATTCCACACGTCTTAAAGTTGCTAAGGTTAGGGAACACTGATCTACAATGAACACTGATGGGAGTTTCATTCTATATATGTCTTAAAGTTGCCAAGTCCTAAAGATATTAGTTGTAATGTAATTAGCCTCTACTAATGATTGAAGGGAATGAGATAGCTACCACTGGATATCTCTCCCTCCTGTTATTCCATGATTACCAGAAGCCAAAAAAAAGTCACACATGGACGGTACATTTTGCAAGCCCCTAGACTTCCAAAAAGATTCAGCAGTTTTGGACTGGGTGCCCAAACAGGTTAGCCAAGAATCCTAGTCAAGAATCCTGGCTTGGAGGATCCCAATGTTACACTGGGGGGCTGTAAGAATAACTTGAATAGCAATAGCATGTAGACTTATATACCACTTCATAGTGCTTTTACACCCCCCTCTGAACAGTTTACAGAATCAGCATATTGATTCTGTAATTGTATTGATTTAGCATATTAATTCTGTATTGATTCTATGACCTATAAAGCCCTTCATGGCATCGGACCAGAATATCTCCGAGACCGCCTTCTGCTGCACGAATCCCAGCGACTGATTAGGTCCCACAGAGTGGGCCTTCTCCGGGTCCCGTCAACTAAACAATGTCGGTTGGCGGGCCCCAGGGGAAGAGCCTTCTCTGTGGTGGTCCCGACTCTCTGGAACCAGCTCCCCCCAGAGATTAGAACTGCCCCTACCCTCCTTGCCTTTCACAAACTCCTTAAAACCCACCTTTGTCGTCAGGCATGGGGGAACTGAGATATCTCCCCCGGGCCTATACAATTTATGTATGGTATGTTTGTAGGTATGTCTGCTTAAAAATGGTTTTTTTTAACTATTTAAAATTTAAAATTTTAAATCATTAGATTTGTCAGGAACTGTTTTTATTGTGTTGTGAGCCGCCCCGAGTCTGCGGAGAGGGGCGGCATACAAATCTAATTAAAAATAATAATAATAATAATAATAATAATAAAAAAAAATATTGCCCCCCAACAATCTGGGTCCTTATTTGACCCACCTCAGAAGGATGGAAGGCTGAGTCAACCTTCAGCCAGTACTGAGATTTAAACGGCTGAACTACAGCTAGCAGTTAGCTGAAGTAGCCTGCAGTGCTGCACTCTAACCACTCCGGAGTGAGGACAAATCAAGGGAAATATTTCTTCTAGAGGGTCCTTGGTTGATGGGATTCACTTCCAGAAGAGGTCGTGACAGCTGTCAGCCTTGATAGCCTCAAGGCAGGATTAGACAGATTCATGGATGCCAAGTGTATCGGTGGTTATTGAAATGGATGTCCATGTGCCGCCTCTATGTTGGTTGAGGCAGGCAGGGTTCCCTTGGGTACCATTTGTTGGGGGTCAAGGGAAAGGGAGGGTCTTGCCTTCTCTTTCTGCTCAAGATCCCCATGGACAATTGGTGGGCCACTGAATGCTGGACTTGATGGGCTTTGGCCTGATTCAGCAGGGCTCTTCTTATGTTCTTATGTAGAAGGTATGGTTTGGGTCTCCTCAACTCGGAACTTATACTTGGTGGGTCCTAGGCAGTGGTGGGTTGCTCCTGGTTCAGTCCAGTTCAGCGAACCCGTAGTGGTGGTGGCAGGAGGCTCCACCCACATGCATGTAAACTATTAATGATGGGATTTAGAACCTATACTGATCCTAGGACAGTGATGGCGAACCTGTGGCACTCGTGGCATGCAGAGCCATATCTGCTGGCACACGAGCCATTGCCCTAGCTCAGCTCCAATGTGCATGTTTGTGCCAGCCAGCTGATTTTTGGCTCATACAGAGGCTCTGGGAGGGCATTTTTAGCTTCTGGAGAGCTTTCAGGGGGTGGGAAAGGAAGTTTTTACCCTCCTCTAGCCCCCGGGAAGCCTTTGGAGCCTGGGGAGGGTGAAACACGAGCCTGCTGGGCCCACCAGAAGTTGGGAAACAGGCCGTTTCCAGCCTCCAGGGGGTGGGGGAAGCTGTTTTTACCTTCCCCAGGTATTGAATTATGGCCGTGGGCATTCACACATCCGTAATAGTGCACACACACATGCTCTTTCGGCACCGGAGGAAAAAAAGGTTTGCCATCACTATCCTAGGAGATGGGCCTTTTTTGCTGTGGCACCCACCTTATGCAACATTCACCTATGATTTAGTTCCAGATATTTCAGAGGTCCTTTCAGAAAACCTGGCTATGTCATCAGGCCAATGCTCTTTCGGCACCGGAGGAAAAAAAGGTTTGCCATCACTGTCCTAGGAGATGGGGCTTCTTTGCTGTGGCACCCACCTTATGCAACATTTACCTATGATTTAGTTCCAGATATTTCAGAGGTCCTTTCAGAAAACCTGGCTATGTCATCAGGCCAATGAGCCACTGGAACGTGACACATTAAGACGGCTCCACCATCGTGGTTCCTGTTTACTCTCTCCTGTGTTGGGATGGTTCTATTTTTGATGGTTCTTGTTTAATAATTTTTGTATCTAGGTTTATTGCCCTGTTTTAATGGTTGCACGCTGCCCAAAGTCACTTTATATAAAATGGAGAGCCATTTAATTTACTCACTAAATGTGAACTGTTCAGAGAGAGAATTCAGTCTAATTGAATACAATAAAACAAATGTTTCTAAAAGGTCAAAGAGGGAGGAGGAGAGGAAAGGAAAGACACAAGCATTGCACTTCTAAGCAGACACGTTAGGCCAGGATAAACCTCACACACACACACGCCGAGCTCTTTGTGAATCGCAAAAAGACTGTTCCGAATTCGGCAGTGTTTATCCAAGGACAAAGTGGATTAAACTAGACCCATGACGGGGAGAAGAGGATAATCCCAATTCCATCGATTCTGCTCATAAAGGCTGAAAACTCGAGGAACAATTATAGCACGGCCTACTGCTCAGTGCCATGGAACACATTTCGCGCTGCCTGGGATTCCAAATTAAATCCAGGTTTTAAGAAAAGCCTCAGCTCAGAGAAGAGGCTGTAAAACATTGCATTTATGCAGGGCCGAAAAAGGAAAAGGGAAAAAAAAAATCCCGATTGAAACGGAACAAAGGAAAGATTCGGTTCAGGCTAAACTTTAAAGTTCTCCCCAAAATTTTGCCTTTGCTCCCGGGGAATGGGAGAAGTAAAGCCCCTTACTTCTGCAAACACCGCTCCCCTAATTTGTAATTGGGCCCCAAAGAACTGTGGTCGTATCCATGCAATCCTTATGCAACTAATCCAGCTGTTACCGGTATGCCCTCTGGGATCGTCATGGGTATGTATGTATGTATGTGTATGTATGTATGTATGTATGTATGTATGTATGTATGCATGCATGCATGCATGCATGCATTTATTTATTTATTCATTCATTCATTCATTCATTCATTCATTCATTCATTTATTTATTTGATTTCTATGCCGCCCTTCTCATGAGACTCAGGCTGGCTCCCAACATTTAATCCCTGGAATTATTCCAATTTAGTAATTTGGGAATACTAAACCATGTAAAATAATTATTAAAACGGATTTTGCAATTAGATATTATGAGGATTCGATCATTTTTAATTTTTTGTCAAATTTGCAGGATGAGAATTACAGAAAACTAAAATCAAACTTTTAACATTAATTTTGTGATAAACTGTTTCTGTTAGCTATCTAAAGTAGCTGGCATTTGAGTTGTTGCATCGCCAATTACAATCTGTTATGCAAAATTGAAAATAATTATAATCTGATATAAACTTTGTTTATTGTAAGGATACAGATAATTTGAAGTGCAATATGTTTTATATTTAATGAAAAGTTATGGACTTAGTCATTTCATGAATGTTAGATTGCAGCCTTGTTCTACAGCCAGAGCTCACAATAATTAATGATCTTATACTCTGCTTTATATATGTTGTATATGATAATATAGCTAATTAGCTAATGCAAGACAAGCAATGACTGAAAAATTGTGGAAGAAAGTAATGGTTGTGCACATGTGCCCATCGGCGTGAGATTTGGCTTCTGTGCAGCAAGTGAAATCTCGCAGGAGGATGGTCTCATGCGCGAGATTTCATCAATTTTGGGTGGTTTCTTTACTTCTGCACATGCACAGAAGCAAAAAAATTGCCGAAATCTCACTCACGCGTCCTCATGCAACATTTGGCATCTGACACAAGTGCAGAAGCTGAATCTCACATCGAGGTGTGTGTGCCCACCTGCTCGGGAGCATTCCGGTAGCGCAGGCGATGGGGAGCCCTTGCCTGTTGCTGACCCTGACTCCTGTGCCGCCACCTCCTCTGATTTGGCTGTTGGAGGGGCTGGTAGCCGACAGGCCACGACACAAATAATTCTAAACAAAAATGAGGACTTCTTGGCCAACAAGCTTCTCCTTTGGTCTTCTCCACAACTACCGATATATTTCCATACTGCCGTCATGTCTATCCTCCCCCAGTCGTTCAAAGCAGTTTGAAAGCAGCCCGTAACCATCTTCACGCTCCTTATTCTAAACTCTGGGAAGCAATGGAGCTTCTAGGAAGGAAGGAAGAAAGGAAGGAAGGAGGGAGGGAGGGAGGAAGGAAGGAAGGAGGAAGGAAGGAAGGAAGGAACAAAGGAAGGAACAAAGGAAGGAAGGAAGGAAGGAAGGAGGAAGGAAGGAACAAAGGAAGGAAGGAAGGAACAAAGGAAGGAAGGAACAAAGGAAGGAAGGAAGGAGGAAGGAAGGAACAAAGGAAGGAAGGAAGGAGGAAGGAAGGAAGGAACAAAGGAAGGAAGGAACAAAGGAAGGAAGGAACAAAGGAAGGAAGGAAGGAAGGAACAAAGGAAGGAAGGAACAAAGGAAGGAAGGAACAAAGGAAGGAAGGAACAAAGGAAGGAAGGAACAAAGGAAGGAAGGAAGGAACAAAGGAAGGAAGGAAGGAACAAAGGAAGGAAGGAAGGAACAAAGGAAGGAAGGAACAAAGGAAGGAAGGAAAAAAGGAAGGAAGGAAGGAAGGAAGGAAGGAAGGAAGGATCTAGGATGGAGGCCAGACCTTCCATGGGTCTCTCAGGACAAAGTGTGAAACTTTGCTGCAATGCCCAATCGTCTGCATTAGCCAACAATTAACTCAGTCGATGTCATGTGATCCGGTAGACTACAAGCTAATTTTGGGTGAATAGATTTCAAATGGAAGTGGCCAGAGATAGCCCCACCTTTGAACTACGCCAGTGATGGCAAACCTATGGCATGCGTACCACGGGTGGCACACGAAGTCATATCTGAGGGCACATGAGGCATTGCCTTATGTCAGCTCCATTATCAGCTTTTCCTTTTTGGCCATTTTAATTCTTGCCAGGCTTCAGGAAAGCCTCCTAAAGCCTGGGGATGGTGAAAAACAGCCCAAAAGGCCAACCGGAAGTTCAGAAATAAGCTTCCGGTTGGCCTATTGACCTGTTTTCTGCCATCTCCAGGCTTCAGGAAGCTTTCCTGAAGCCTGGGGAGAATGAAAAACAGCCCAACGGGCCTAGCGGAAGACTGGAGGCTTCAGTGAGGCCTGTGATGTGTGTGAGGCAGCATGGGGATTTTGTGCATACACAAGGGGAGGTCATTGCATTATGGGTGTGGGCACGTACATATACATAATGGCATCGGACCAGAATATCTCTGGGACTGCCTTCTGCCGCACGAATCCCAGCAACCAGTTAGGCCCGACAGAGTTGGCCTTCTCTGGGTCCCGTCGACTAAACAATGTCGTTTGGTGGGACACAGAGAAAGAGCCTTCTCTGTGGCGGCCCCGACTCTTTGGAACCAACTCCCCCCAGAGGTCAGAATTGCCCCCACCCTCCCCGCTTTTCGTAAGCTCCTTAAAACCCACCTCTGTCGTCAGGCATGGGGGAACTGAGATAGCTTCCCCAGGCCTATTTTGTTTATGTATGGTATGTTTTTTAAATTATGGGTTTTTAGTTTTAATTATTAGATTTGTATTGTATATTGTTTTTCTATTACTGCTGTGAGCCGCCCTGAGTCTACGGAGAGGGGCGGCATACAAATTAAATAAATAGATAGATAGATAGATAGATAGATAGATAGATAGATAGATAGATAATAGATAGATAGATAGATAGATAGATAGATAGATAGATAGATAGATAGATAAATATAAATAATCACTAAGCTATACCTTCACCTCCTACAGCAGTGTTTCCCAACTATGGCTGTTATAAGATGTGCGAAGTTCAACTCCCAGGATTCTTCAGCCCTCCTGAGTGATTCAGATCACGTTAGCTGGGGAATTCTGGAAGCTGGAGTTCACGCGTCTCAATCTAGCCATATTGTCCTTAAAGCGTTGCCCTTTGACAGTTGCCTGTCAAGCCAACAGACTCGGCTGTAAGTTCCCGAGTCAACAAGGTGAGATTTGCACAGTTCCATGTACTATAAAAAAAAGAAAAATCAGTGGATTTCAGAGCTCCAAATAAAACTTCTATCGTTCAGAAGGAGAGCTCGCTTTAAACCTCATTCCAGGTTGCCTTTTTGGGGACCTGCTTGATAATTAATTATACAGTGTTTCTTTCAACGTGCTAGACTTTGGTTCTTTGCTGGACCTTGCCCATTACTATTGTATTTCTGGCTCCCTGACCTTTGCTGGGATAATTGCCAAAATCACAAAGAGAGAGAGGGGGGGAGAGGAAGGAGGGAGGGAGAGAAGAAAGAAGGGAGATGGAGAGAGAGAGGTGTGTGTGTGTGTGTGTGTGAGAGAGAGAGAGAGAGAGATAAGAGAAAGAGGAGAGAGAGAGAGAGAAATAGATGTGTATGAGAGAGAGATGGAAATAATGTGTGTATGAGAAAGAGAGAAAGAGAATGGGGGGAAAGGAAAGAGAAATGTGTGGGAAGGTGTGTGAGAGATGGAAAGAGTGTGTGTATGAGAGAGAGAGATAAGAGAGAAAAGGGATAGAGAAGAAAGAGAGAGAGGGAGAGAGATAAGAGAAAGTGGAGAGAAAGAGAGAGTGAAAGAGAGAGAGGGAGAGATAAATGTGTGTATGTGTGTGTGTGAGACAGAGAGAGAGATGGAAAGAGTGTGTGTATGAGAGAGAGAGATAAGAGAGAAAGGGGATAGAGAAGAAAGAGAGAGGGAGAGGGAGAGAGATAAGAGAAAAAGGAGAGAAAGAGAGAGGGAGAGAGGGAGAGGGAGAGAGGGAGAGATAAATGTGTGTATGTGTGTGTGTGAAACAGAGAGAGAGATGGAAAGAGTGTGTGTATGAGAGAGAGAGAGATAAGAGAGAAAAGGGATAGAGAAGAAAGAGAGAGAGGGAGAGAGATAAGAGAAAGTGGAGAGAAAGAGAGAGTGAAAGAGAGAGAGGGAGAGATAAATGTGTGTATGTGTGTGTGTGAGACAGAGAGAGAGATGGAAAGAGTGTGTGTATGAGAGAGAGAGATAAGAGAGAAAGGGGATAGAGAAGAAAGAGAGAGGGAGAGGGAGAGAGATAAGAGAAAAAGGAGAGAAAGAGAGAGGGAGAGGGAGAGAGGGAGAGGGAGAGAGGGAGAGATAAATGTGTGTATGTGTGTGTGTGAGACAGAGAGAGAGATGGAAAGAGTGTGTGTATGAGAGAGAGAGAGATAAGAGAGAAAAGGGATAGAGAAGAAAGAGAGAGAGGGAGAGAGATAAGAGAAAGTGGAGAGAAAGAGAGAATGAAAGAGAGAGAGGGAGAGATAAATGTGTGTATGTGTGTGTGTGAGACAGAGAGAGAGATGGAAAGAGTGTGTGTATGAGAGAGAGAGATAAGAGAGAAAGGGGATAGAGAAGAAAGAGAGAGGGAGAGGGAGAGAGATAAGAGAAAAAGGAGAGAAAGAGAGAGGGAGAGGGAGAGAGGGAGAGGGAGAGAGGGAGAGATAAATGTGTGTATGTGTGTGTGTGTGAGACAGAGAGAGAGATGGAAAGAGTGTGTGTATGAGAAAGGAGAGAGAGAGAATGGGAGGGAAAGGGAAAGAGAAATGTATGGGAAGGTGTGAGAGAGAGATGGAAAGACTGTGTGTATGAGAGAGAGAGACATAAGAGAGAAAGAGTATAGAGAGGGGCGGGAGAGAGAGGAAAGAGAGAGAGAGAAGAGAGAAAGAGGACAGGAGAGAGAGAGAGAGAGAGGCACACAGAAGTCAATAATTGCAATTCTCTGAAAGGAGATCGAGGGAGGAGCGGACGGGCTCCGAGTGTCAGGGACGATACAAATCAAAGACAAAAGGGTCACAACGAGAAAAAGCATTTGACAAAATTAAAGCAAGCAAACAAAAACCCACAGAGAAGGGCCGAAAAGGTTAGCAACGGCGGGCAGCGACGAACAGCAAAGCACGGGGGGGTCTGATATTTTAAATGCTGTTACGACATGTGAGCTCTGTCAAGCATTAGCCACCGTCTTGCAAAGCAGAAATCAATGTGTTACATGCAACCAAGCGGATGGCCGAAAAATGAGCTATGCAGCAAAAACACGGTAGCTCTCCAAGCATCGCCAAGAGAATGTAGAAGAAAGAAAACCCGATGCATTTTACAGTCTCGACATGGTGGATATAAGTTCCGGTCACGATGCACAAGGCATTGATTAGCCATATCCTTGTTGAGGGCCGCTAGGCAGAGAATGCTTCTGTCATTGAAGGATATGCAGGTAGTCCTCGAGTTACGATCACAATTAAGCCCCAAATCTGTGTTGTAAGTGAGCCTTGTCAGCCTCAGGACATGCCTGATTCTGAGGACAATGGGCCAGGCCCCTCAGGTTATCCTGGGTTAGGGAGGCTGTCACAGGATTTGGAAGCCGTGAGGATGGTAGTGATATGGGGGTAACAGAGGGGACTGATGTGACAATAGAAACAGAGAAACATAGAAGACTGACGGCAGAAAAAGACCTCATGGTCCATCTAGTCTGCCTTTATACTATTTCCTGTATTTTATCTTACTATGGATCTATGTTTATCCCAGGCATGTTTAAATTCAGTTACTGTGGATTTACCAACCACGTCTGCGGGAAGTTTGTTCCAAGGATCTACTAACCTTTCAGTAAAATAATATTTTCTCATGTTGCTTTTGATCTTTCCCCCAACTAACTTCAGATTGTGTCCCCTTGTTCTTGTGTTCACTTTCCTATTAAATCCTAGATATCAAAGAATGATCCTTAGATCCTAGATATCAAAGAATGATAAAAAGAAGAGAAGAGAGGCAAGGTAAATAGTATGCAATAAAGGGCAACAAGAATGATCAAGGAAATGGAGCCCCTCCCTTATGAAACCAGGTTGCAACGCCTTGGTGTCTTCAGCCTTGAAAGACGGCGTTTAAGATGTGACTTGATCGAAGTGTATAAAATCATGCATGGGATAGAAAAGGTGGATAGAGGAAAATTCTTTTCTCTATCACACAATACTAGGACAAGGGGGCGCTCCCTAAAACTCATAGGTATGAAAGTGAAGACAGATAAAGGGAAATATTTCTTCACCCAGATGGTCCCTGGTTTATGGAATTCGCTTCCAGAAGAGGTCGTGACAGCTGTCAGCCTAGATAGCTTCAAGGTAGGATTAGACAGATTCATGGATGCCAAGTGTATCGGTGGTTATTGAAACTGATGTCCATGTGCCGCCTCTATGTTGGTTGAGGCAGGCAGGATTCCCTTGAGTACTATTTGTTGGGGGTCAGGGGAAAGGAAGTGTGTTGCCTTCGATTTCTGCTCAAATTCCCCATGGACAATTGGTGGGCCACTGTGTGTGACACAGAATGCTGGACTTGATGGGCTTTGGCCTGATTCAGCATGGCTCTTCTAATGTTCTTATGTTCTATGTTCATACAAATAGCTCTGTGGATTGTAAGATGTCATTTCCAGGCTAGAGCAGGAAGTGAAGGCGGGGTCTGACAAGATGGAAAAGAATGGCGGAGATTTGTGGTGTTCCTGAAAATCAAAGTGTGAAAAACCTATGTTGTGCTTCCTGAAATGAAACAGAAGCTGCAATGTTAAGTTCATTGCGATGCCAGTAAGCCGAGTGGTGATTTATCGCTCTCTTATCTCTGAGCCAGTGGAGAAAAAGGAAGGTAGGAACGTTTCCCAGAGCAGTTAAAGTATTTCAAGCCGATAGAATATGCTTCCGTCTTTATGCTTTGCATCTTAACTTGCAAAAGTTCCATGCATCTAATCTGGTGTGAACTTAAATAAAAGAGACTATTATTGCAAGGAGTGGATTTTTGAGAGTCTGGAAATAATACTGGAATCATGCCTAGAACACTAAGCAAGACAGCCATCCAATGAGCTTTTGCTCCACGTTACACCCTTTCCTGCCATAGTTGTTAAGTGAATCTGGCTTTACTTGTCAGAAGGTCACAAAACCTGGGGCACCGCAATACCGTCATCCGTTGCCAGCAGTGATGGGCTCGTACAGGTACGGTCAGGTACGCCGAACCGGTAGAAAATATTTGGATATTTTTTCTTTTTTTCCCTTCTGGGCTTTGGGTATGTTTTTCCTGTAGCAGTAAATGAGGTTGAATGTGTATAATTTTAGAAGAGCTGTGCGTATGTGTGTACATACACATACAGTGTATATAGTAGATAATGTATATTTTTGTGTGCCCGTGTGTAATACATATGTACACATATGGCGTATATACATAGAATTAAATAGTATATTTTGGATGTTCAGTAATAGTAAATAGATAGGAAAATTGAATCTCTTTGAGGCGAGGAGAGGCCAGGCACCCTAACTCAAACCCTGTCGTGAGTGATGTCAAGTTGGCCATCTTTAAGCCAGTCACATGACCTTTAAGCCAATCCTGGTCACATGATCATCAAGCCACTCCCACCTGATCACATGGCTGGCAAGCCACACCCACAAAATAAGTCACACCCACAGCGTTGTAGTAAATTTTTTTGCAGCCCTTTCCTGGTGTATTTTGATCGTGTGACTGTCGGGATGAGGCAACGGACATCGGTGTGAGAAACGGTCATAAGTGAACGTGAAAAAGGAAGACTCGGAAATTCTAACTTTGACCGGTCAGTCAACCGGACTGCCATAAGTCGAGGACTACTTGCATGAAGGAAGGAAAACTTTGGACAGCGACCGAACAACGTCTCGGAGAAACGTATATGCACCACGGTTCCTCTCCAAACCAACCATAAAATGCACAAAAGGTGACGGGTGTTATAAGAAGAAATCAATAAGAAATCCAAACCAACCTTGGAGAAATATCACATCCTTGCTGCATAAAGGCACCCAGGGAAAACCAAAGGCTGTTAAATATCCCAAATTCGTTGGGCGGATCAGGAGGGCTCTGAGGGTCGCGAGGTTCTTCCTGGTTATCTTCCAAATGCCACTCGTACGGGCTGAACCGGCTGACCAGGAAGAGAACTACGCTCACGCCAATGTACGCAAAGACTATACACATCCAAATCTCATAGGCCAAAGGATCCAGAAAGGAGAAAACCCCCGGTTTAGATTTCTGGGGCTTCTTGATCATGATAGAAATGCCCAAGCTCATAAAAGGTTTGGAAAAATCTATGACTTCTTCTCGGACCAGGGTTATGGTCAGTGGGGCCACGGCTATATCAGCTCTCTGGAAAGACAGAACACAGACATAAAAAAAGAAGAAGAAGAGAAAATTACAGCAAGATATCTTTGTTTTAAATACAACAACAGTCCTCACCTCTCCGACACGGGATGCCTCGGCTCTTAGCACATTCCATTATTATTATTTATTTGACTTTTTTTAAAAAAAAATAATTTTTATTAGTTTTTCCAAATTTTAAAAACAACATTTCAATAGTTTAGTACAGATCTTTCATAGAAACATAGAAACATAGATAGATTATATAGAGCGCTGGTGAGACTACATTTGGAGTACTGTGTTCAGTTCTGGAGACCTCACCTACAAAAAGATATTGACAAAATTGAACGGGTCCAAAGACGGGCTACAAGAATGGTGGAAGGTCTTAAGCATAAAACGTATCAGGAAAGTCTTAATGAACTCAATGTATAGTCTGGAAGACAGAAGGAAAAGGGGGGACATGATCGAAACATTTAAATATGTTAAAGGGTTAAATAAGGTCCAGGAGGGAAGTGTTTTTAATAGGAAAGTGAACACAAGAACAAGGGGACACAAGCTGAAGTTAGTTGGGGGAAAGATCAAAAGCAACATGAGAAAATATTATTTTACTGAAAGAGTAGTAGATCCTTGGAACAAACTTCCAGCAGACGTGGTTGGTAAATCCACAGTAACTGAATTTAAACATGCCTGGAATAAACATATATCCGTTGTAAGATAAAATACAGGAAATAGTATAAGGGCAGACTAGATGGACCATGAGGTCTTTTTCTGCTGTCAGTCTTCTATGTTTCTATGATCTATGCCCAATTTCTTAGGTGTGTTACATTTCTTATATCACTTCTTTATACACTGCTCAAAAAAATAATAAAGGGAACACTTAAACAACACAATATTACTCCAAGTAAATCAAACTTCTGTGAAACCAAACTGTCCACTTAGGAAGCAACACTGATTGACAATCAATTTCACCTGCTGTTGTGCATATTCAACTTTGTACAGAACAAAGTATTCAATGAGAATATTTCATTCATTCAGATCTAGGATGTGTTATTTGAGTGTTCCTTTTATTTTTTTTGAGCAGTATATATACATATGTTGCATTGCATGTCCATTTAATACATCCTTTCACATTTTATTCCTATCTTTACCTTTGTTACCAATCCGATCGTACCAATTGTTCCAAATCTCATAATACTCTGCATTACTAGTTCCCTTAATCTCCATAGTTATCCATTTCTGCACAAATATAAATTTTTTTCTATGGTATTATTTTCTGGCGGGATCTTTTTATTTTTCCAGAATTGTCCGTATTTATTCAACTTCTATGCTGCCCAATCAACTCAGGGCAGCTTACAACAATGAAAAAAATACAATTTACAATAAAAGAAGTCAAATATAAATTAAAACAATAATCCCACTGAAAACCCACGACTCAACAATCCAATCAACACATACATACCATTGAATACGATTTGGCCATGAAAGATGTAAAGTTCATAGCTCCCAGGCCTTCCGGCAAAGCCAGGATGGGAGCAGTATGGACTTCGGGGAGGGGGATGTTGGTTCCATAGAGCTGGGGCCACCACAGAGAAGGCCCTTCTCCGCGGCCCCACCAACCTGCATTGCTTAGTCGACGGGACCCGGAGAAGGCCAGCCCTGTGCTATCTTATTGGTCTCTGGGCGGTATACGGCAGGAGACAATCCCATAAATAGTCTGGCCTTGAGCCAGGTAGGGCTTTATAGGTAATAGCCAACACCTTGAATGTGACCGGAGACTAATCGGTAGCCAGTGCAGCTCGCAGAACATAAGTGTTATATGGGTGTACACCCATGACAGCTCGTGCGGCTGCATTCTGGACTATCTGCAGTCTCCAAACACTCTTCAAGAGTAGCCCCATGTAGAGGACATTGCAATAGTCAAGTATTTGTACCTCACAGGGGGAAGGTGGGAGCTACTCTGGCTCGGTTGACCATCTGCAGTGCCTTATGCTTCCTGTATTTGGAGAGGACCCAAGCAATGTCGTTTGGCGGGACCCAGGAGAAGAGCCTTCTCTGTGGCGGCCCCGACCCTCTGGAACCAGCTCCCCCCAGATATCAGAGTTGCCCCCACCCTCCTTGCCTTTCGCAAGCTCCTTAAAACCCACCTCTGTCGTCAGGCATGGGGGAATTGAAATTTCCCTTCCCCCTAGGCTTATAGAATTTATACATGGTATGCTTTTATGTATGAGTGTTTTTTTAAATTGGGTTTTTTTAGATTGTTTTTAATATTAGATTTGTTTACATTGTCTTTTTATATTGTTGTTAGCCGCCCCGAGTCTTCGGAGAGGGGCGGCATTCAAGTCTAATTAATAATAATAATAATAATAATAATAATAATAATAATAATAATAATACTCTACACATCTGTGACAGATTTGCAGGCAGTATGTTCTACTCTAGTGATAAACTGGCCAGACCAAGGATCTAAGAAGCAGGAGAAGAAAAGGTGACCATGTTCCTGCTCCTTATATATGTTTCCCAGACATGGCTGGGCTGGTTATTTTTTAGTGACCATGCATGTTGGAGGGCTGGAGTCCTTAGCTTCATCCAATAATGTTCTTCTTCTGGCCTCGTCTTGAGCCCACTGCAGAAAAATGAGGGGGGAGGGAAGACTTGACCTTCAAATCACCTACAGCTGAAGGTAAGCAATTTTGGGAAGCAGAGGTAGCAATGGAGGCTGCATAATCTTGGAGAGATGTCTAACTGAGAAAGCCAGCTCTACCCATTCCATTTGTCATGCTGGAACCATAAATTGATTTTATTTATTTATGACATTTTTATAGCCACCCATCTCATGCTTTTGTGATTCTCTGGGTGACGTACACAAAAACAAACCAAAAAACAGCCAAGCAACAAGTTCTGCCGGGCTCTCTGGTAGAAGCCTCCCGAAAACTCACGGGTATAAATTTCAGACACACACACGTTTGAAAATTCAAAACAATGTCCTTTATCACAAAATTCAAAAGAAACAAATCACCCTTTTTGTATTGCAAAGAGCACTCTTCCCCAAAACAATCTTGTCGGCTGTACAAGTGCCTTAATCAGTCCTTAAGTACTTAGCTAGTAGCTGTGAAGAAACGTCACAGCCCTCCTTCTTCCCACAAAGTGAAACACACACACACTTTACTCTGCTTTGGTGTCAAAGGCGTGAAAAATCCACAAACAAAGTTCAGACACAGCGAGGCACGATCCTGAAGAACTGCGATCAGATAATCTTCCACAACGTCCAAACTAGCACGCTGATATTTATAGCAGCAGCTCTAATTACTGGAGCCCCACCCAAACACAGGTAGCCTCTCTTATCTCCTGTAATATTTCCTCAATTGGTCTCTTCGATGCATAAGTCTGTGCCTGCGTGGGTCTAACACTTCGTCATCTGAATTGACCGAAGATAATGGAGATTGGCTTCCTGGGCTGTGTGCCAAGCCCCCCTCTTCCAAGTCACCCCCACCTTCTTCTTCATCCGAGGAAACTGCACTCCCTGACTCTGCCGGCAACAAAACAGGCCTAGGACATGTTGACGTTTCCCCTGCCTCCACCTCCACATTCCCTGGGGCAGGAGCTGGGCCAGAGCCAACCACAACACAACCAATATAATTTAAACACATCCATACATCTCTCAAATAGCTCCCAGAGAAAATCTAGGGAAATTTTAATACTGATTGTGAGCGAAGTAGAAAGGAGAACATTATTTCTCTCAGGATTTGAGTATTAATAAGATGGATTCGATTCATGTCTGCTGGCTATGTGGTTTGGCTGTCGCTTGTTTTACAGAGCTGTCAAAACTATTGCAGATGAGATGAAAACATGGATCGTGTACCTATTCAACTTGGTTGTTCTTGGGTGGATATGTTACCCCAGAAACTGGGGTAGAATGTAGTCTGGAACCCAGGAGGGAGGGGCTGCATATACCAAGAGACGATGAAGTTTAAATAATTTGGTTGGAGGAAGAGAGTTAAGAGAGTTCCCTAGAAAAAAATTGCTTCAGATCTTTAAAGATGTAGTTTGCTTTAGTCTGGCAAAATCCTGTCTATAGGTGAGCAACAATAAATGAAGTTGATTAGAAGAATCTTGGTATGTCTTTCTTGAATTTTTTTTTGAGCCCAACAGAAGCTGAGTTTCTTCAGAAATATCACTCCATATCTGCTAGCATAACTGCTGTCAATCATTTTTCTACACAATGCACGTCAGAGGGAAGGTATTGAGAGAAACACCATGATCCTTGTTTTAACTTTAGTAATACATTTCTAAGTTCTAGAGATGAAGCCCAAGTTCAATTTCAATGAACCGTATATTAGTCTGATCAAACTGTTTAATCTTCAAAACGTATTGTGAGCTTATTATGAAGGCATTGCCTTCCTTCTTTCCTGGGAATTTCCATATGGCATTTTCTCCTCTTCTGATGGGGTCGGGTGGGGTGATGGACAATTATGGGCAAAGGTTGTGTTGTGCTGGAATTCGGTGCTGAATAAAATCCCTAAGGTATCCAGGTTCCATTTTAGCTCAGAAAACATTGCTAGTCGAGAAGATAAGAAATGAACCTATCTGAGCAAAGAATACGAAGGATGTTTTGATGGTGGGTCACCAAATATTATAGAAACATAGAAGTCTGACGGCAGAAAAAGACCTCATGGTCCATCTAGTCTGCCCTTATACTATTTTCTGTATTTTATCTTAGGATGGATATATGTTTATCCCAGGCATGTTTAAATTCAGTTACTGTGGATTTATCTACCACATCTGCTGGAAGTTTGTTCCAAGGATCTACTACTCTTTCAGTAAAATAATATTTTCTCATGTTGCTTTTGATCTTTCCCCCAACTAACTTCAGATTGTGTCCCCTTGTTCTTGTGTTCACTTTCCTATTGAAAACACTTCCCTCCTGGACCTTATTTAACCCTTTAATATATTTAAATGTTTCGATCATGTCCCCCCTTTTCCTTCTGTCCTCCAGACTATACAGATTGAGTTCATTAAGTCTTTCCTGATACGTTTTATGCTTAAGACCTTCCACCATTCTTGTAGCCCGTCTTTGGACCCGTTCAATTTTGTCAATATCTTTTTGTAGGTGAGGTCTCCAGAACTGAACACAGTATTCCAAATGTGGTCTCACCAGCATTCTATATAGTGGGATCATAATCTCCCTCTTCCTGCTTGTTATACCTCTAGCTATGCAGCCAAGCATCCTACTTGCTTTCCCTACCGCCTGACTGCACTATTCACCCATTTTGAGACTGTCAGAAATCACTACCCCTAAATCCTTTTCTTTTGAAGTATTTGCCAACACTGAACTGCCAATACAATACTCAGATTGAGGATTCCTTTTCCCCAAGTGCATTATTTTACATTTGGAAACATTAAACTGCAGTTTCCATTGCTTAGACCATTTATCTAGTAAAGCTAAATCATTTACCATATTACAGACGCCTCCAGGAATATCAACCCTATTGCACACTTTAGAGTCATCGGCAAATAGGCAAACCTTCCCTACCAAACCTTCCCCTATGTCACTCACAAATATATTAAAAAGAATAGGACCCAGAACAGATCCTTGTGGCACACCGCTTGTAACCTGACTCTGCTCAGAATACTCGCCATTAACAATAACTCTCTGATGTCTATGCTTCAGCCAGCTGCAAATCCATTGAACTATCCAGGAATTAAGTCCAATCTTCACTAATTTATCTATCAGCTCTTTATGTGGAACCGTATCAAAGGCTTTGCTGAAGTCCAGGTAGGCAATATCCACGGCACCACCTTCATCCAACACCTTTGTGACATAGTCAAAGAAATCAATGAGATTAGTCTGACATGATTTGCCTTCAGTAAAGCCATGCTGATTTGGGTCTAATAAGTTATTGTTTTTTAGGTGCTGATTTATCCTCTTTTTGAGTAGAGTCTCCATCATTTTAACTACAACTGATGTCAAGCTAACTGGCCTGTAGTTACCAGCTTCTTCTCTACTGCCCTTCTTGTGAATAGGCACAACACTGGCCATTCTCCAATCCTCAGGAACTTCTCCTGTTAACAAGGATTGGTTAAACAAATCAGTCAGGGGGGTAGCAATGACAGATCTGAGTTCTTTAAGAACTCTGGGGTGGATGCCATCTGGACCCATTGCCTTATTTATCTTTAATCGTTCAAGTTCTTCTAAGACATCGGCTTCTAAGATCACTGGAGCTGAATCCGTACAGCTGGAAGCAATGCTATATCCCTCTATAGTATTATTTTGTAAGGTGTCTTTTGAGAAAACTGAACAGAAGTAGCTATTGAAATGGTCAGCAATCTCCTTATTCCCATTAATGCATGTATTATTCCCGGTACTAAGCTTCGTGATGCCGCAGTTTTTCTTCTTCTTATCATTAATATATCTGAAGAAGGTTTTATCCCCCTTCTTTACAGATTTGGCAATTTCTTCCTCTTTTGAGGCTTTAGCAGCATATATTATCTGTTTCGCCTCCTTCTGTCTCATTTTATATACCTCCCTATCAGCTATACTTCCAGACTCTTTATACCTCCTATAGGCAGCCTTTTTTCATTGACTATAACCCTTACATCATTGCTAAACCATAGCGGTTTCTTCTTCCTTTTACCTTTAGTTATTTGTCTTACATACAGTCCAGTGGCTTTTAAGATGGCCTTTTTTAATACAGTCCACTGGACTGTATCCTTATGTTGAGGATCCTCCCTGCTGCTTCCTTTTTCCCTTTCAAGAACCAGGAGAAAGAGTTGAGTGGATTAGTTGACTGCCTTGAATTAAAAGCATCAAGAATGTCTTTATAAAGCAGTCTATACTAAACATAAGAGGGTATTTAACAGGAGACTATGGACCACTAGCCCTTGCTGATGCTTCAGCTCCCAAAAATTTTGTAGAAACTTGCAAAAGGCTTTGAAATTTTCTGCAAAATTTTTGGGAGCTGAGGCATTTGTCCATCACAGGTTAATTAGTCCAACTTTCTACAATAGCATCTAAGCAGATGCTATTAATAATATGGTAATATGGTAAATGATTTAGTTTTACTAAATAAATGGTCAAAGCAATGGAAACTGCAGTTTAATGTTTCCAAATGTAAAATAATGCACTTGGGGAAAAGGAATCCTCAATCTGAGTATTGCATTGGCAGTTCTGTGTTAGCAAAAACTTCAGAAGAGAAGGATTTAGGGGTAGTGATTTCTGACAGCCTCAAAATGGGTGAGCAGTGTGGTCAGGCAGTAGGAAAAGCAAGTAGGATGCTTGGCTGCATAGCTAGAGGTATAACAAGCAGGAAGAGGGAGATTGTGATCCCCTTATATAGAGCACTGGTGAGACCACATTTGGAATACTGTGTTCAGTTCTGGAGATCTCACCTACAAAAAGATATTGACAAAATTGAACTGGTCCAAAGACGGGCCACAAGAATGGTGGAAGGTCTTAAGCATAAAACATATCAGGAAAGACTTAATGAACTCAATCTGTACAGTCTGGAGGACAGAAGGAAAAGGGGGGACATGATCGAAACATTTAAATATGTTAAAGGGTTAAATAAGGTTCAAGAGGGAAGTGTTTTTAATAGGAAAGTGAACACAAGAACAAGGGGATACAATCTGAAGTTAGTTGGGGGGAAGATCAAAAGCAACGTGAGGAAATATTATTTAACTGAAAGAGTAGTAGATCCTTGGAACAAACTTCCAGCAGACGTGGTTGGTAAATCCACAGTAACTGAATTTAAACATGCCTGGGATAAACATATATCCATCCTAAGATAAAACACAGGAAATAGTATAAGGGCAGACTAGATGGACCATGAGGTCTTTTTCTGCCGTCAGTCTTCTATGTTTCTATGTTTAAAAATACTGGATGATGAGGTTAAAACTCTCTGAGGTTTCTGTTCTCAGTTGGACTTCATTAGTTCCTGTTCCAGACATCTTACCTGTCCCACCTGAACTTTGCAAACTGTGGACTTCCCTATTTAATGCCTTTTGTTTTAAAGCAAATGACCATGTACAAGCAAACGTCCTTTTCATGGCCATTTCCCAGTTCAATAAACGTATGAAAAATTGTTAGCTTAGTTAAAAGCATAAGATTTTCTGCTCGATTCAACAAAACTTGGCAAGGCTACTTATACGCGTTTGGCAATTTAAAGAGAGAGAGACAGAGAGAGAGGGAGGGAGAGAGAGAGAGAGATGGAGGAACGCACTCATGCTTGGGCTTCTAGAAAGGCATTCTAAAATCAGCTTTTGGAGCTGGACCGATCTCAAAAGAAGTCATGAGAGTTTGGGCCGGAGCCAAATCACTCTATGAAACTTTGGCATTTGTACAAAAAGTTTCATTAGTGATAAACTCTTCTCCATTCACAGGATACATCTGCTGCAGATCAAAATATCTCGGGCGATATCACGAGTTGGACCGTAAGAGTAGCATAGTGCTTAGCTATCTCCCAAGGAAGATTAAAAGGGACCGGTAACAACAGGCAAATGGAAGTTTTCAAAATTGGAAGATGGGATTTAAATCTGGTCACATCTAATTTTTGAATGGCAATGCTCTGAAACTTAGTGGGGAAAAGACTTGAATGGTGCCATTCTACCATATCCCCCTGAAAATAAGACCCAGTGTTATATATATATATATACAGTGTTCCCTCGATTTTCGCGGGTTCAAACTTCGCGGAACGTCTATACCACGGTTTTTCAAAAATATTAATTAAAAAATACTTTGCGGTTTTTCCCCCTATACCATGGTTTTTCCCGCCCGATGACGTCATATGTCATTGCCAAACTTTTGTCTGCCTTTAAAAAACATTTTTTAAAATAAACTTTAATAAATAAACATGGTGAGTAATAATCTAAATGGTTGCTAAGGGAATGGGAAATTGTAATTTAGGGGTTTAAAGTGTTAAAGGAAGGCTTGGGATACTGTTCATAGCCAAAAATAGTGTATTTAATTCTGCATCTCTACTTCGCGGAAATTCGACTTTCGCGGGCGGTCTCGGAAGGCATCCCCCGCGAAAATCGAGGGAACACTGTATATTTAACTCTCAGTCTCCTGGTGAATGGCCTAAAGTCATCCAATCAATGTTCATGCCCAATGTGAGACTAGAACTCTCAGTCTTCTGGTGAATGGCCTAAAGTCATCCAATCAACATTCATGCCCAATGTGAGACTAGAACTCTCAGTCTCCTGTTGCTTAGCCTAAAGTCATCCAACCAATTTTCTCCGTTTTCTTCTAGTTATATTTGGGTAAGAATATTGTCGTTCAAGTCAAGTAGTTTAGAGTATGTTATAACCTGAAGTGTGGAAATTTCAGTCGAATATATTAAGGTTTCATTAGGGGATATCCTTTTCGGAATTGCTAAGTAGTGCGTTTTTTTTAATCTGAGACCATGTTGTTATTAAAGTATTTCTTATATTGTGCTTTTTAAAATAGTTTGGAATTTTATTTATGTCCATTGTTAAGAATGAATGCCACCCCATATGTAGATCGTATCCTTCTAGAGTGAGCAATCGTTTATTTTGAAGAGTTATCCACTCCCTGATTTTAGTTAAAATAGTTGCTTGATAGTATAAGAAAAAATTGGGGAGGCCGAAGCCTCCTCTAGATCTGTGGTCTTGTAGGTTTTTTAATTTGATTCTTGTTTTCTTTTTGGACCAGATAAATCTTCGAATTATTTTATGGAGATGTTCAAAGAATGTTTTGTTCAGTTTGGTTGGGGCTGCTTGAAATAAGTATATGTACCTAGGAAGTATATTTGACTTGATTGCAGCAATCTTACCCATTAGGGATCCAACCAATGCTTGTTTGTTTGTTTGTTTGTTTGTTTGTTCGTTCGTTTATTTATTTATTTATTTGTTTATTTATTCAATTTTTATGCCGCCCTTCTCCTTAGACTCAGGGCGGCTTACAACATGTTAGCAATAGCACTTTTTAACAGAGCCGGCATATTGCCCCCACAATCCGGGTCCTCAGTTTACCCACCTCGGAAGGATGGAAGGCTGAGTCAACCTTGAGCCGGTGATGAGATTTGAACCGCTGACCTTCAGATCTACAGTCAGCTTCAGTGGCCTGCAGTACAGCACTCTACCTGCTGTGCCACCGCGGCTCTTCATGCCCAACATGAGACTACAACTCTCAGTCTCCTGGTGATTGGCCTAAAGTCATCCAATCAATGTTCATGCCCAAGGTAAGGCTAGAACTCTCAGTCTCCTGGAGATTGTCCTAAAGACCCCCAACTGGCTTTCATGTCTAAAGTGGGTCTAGAACTCCCTGGCTCCTGGTTTCTAGCCCGGTGCCTTAACCACTAAACCAGTCTGGCTCTGTAGCGTATCGAATCTTGCTGTATCCCTCCCTAGCTACAGTGAAATGTATTTGGTTGCAACATAACTTTGCTAAAGGGTACATCAATGGGACTTAAATCACACCCTTCCTGTTCAATAAAGACAATGTTAACAACAACAACCAATTAAACGAAAGCCTATCTGCTGAATTTAGCTTGTTAGAGTATCGGGTTGTGAAGTTTAGTTTAGTTTTCCTCTTGCCGTGAATATATTTTGAAAGCTACGGCATATCAAAGCAATGCAAATTATTCACTAAAGGGGCAAAGGGTATAGAAGATCTTTTGCTTCAACTAAAGAAACTCTCTGTTTTATTATTAGAGGAACTGCATTTGTGTGACCTAACTTAACACTAAAAAATAATTAAACATCCTATAAATATATCTACCTTCGGCAGGCCTAACACTAATCGTAACAAGAATTTATTGAGTTTGTATGCTGCCTGGGTCCCAGTGATTCTGGGTGGTTAGGAATGAATGAGCATAGAAGACGTTCTATTAAATACTTTCGCCGAGCAACAATCTCTTCTTGTTGATCGAACATATGAATAAAGATACAGAGGATCAGCTGTGCTTTGTAGTGCAAAGCCTACTAGATAAAATGGGACTTCTTTCTTAGTCAACACAGATACAAGATCTGTTAGGATATTAAATTTAGTGGCTGGAACAGTGTACAACGGGCTGGGAGACACAGTTAGAAACATAGAAGACTGACGGCAGAAAAAGACCTCATAGTCCATCTAGTCTGCCCTTATACTATTTTTTGTATTTTATCTTAGGATGGATCTATGTTTATCCCAGGCATGTTTAAATTCAGTTACTGTGGATTTACCAACCACGTCTGCTGGAAGTTTGTTCCAAGGATCTACTACTCTTTCAGTAAAATATAATTTTCTCATGTTGCTTTTGATCTTTCCCCCAACTAACTTCAGATTGTGTCCCCTTGTTCTTGTGTTCACTTTCCTATTAAAAACACTTCCCTCCTGAACCTTATTTAACCCTTTGACATATTTAAATGTTTCGATCATGTCCCCCCTTTTCCTTCTGTCCTCCAGACTATACAGATTGAGTTCATTAAATCTTTCCTGATACATTTTATGCTTAAGACCTTCCACTATTCTTGTAGCCCGTCTTTGGACCCGTTCAATTTTGTCAATACAGTGATCCCCCGATTATTGCGAGGGTTCCGTTCCAGGACCCCTCGCAATGATCGGTTTTTCGCGAAGTAGCGGTGCGGAAGTAAAAACACCATCTGCGCATGCGCAGATGGTGTTTTTACTTCCGCCGCAGCAGCGAGGAGCCGAAGATTGGGGTTTCCCCGCCGCCCACGCAAACTCCTCGCTGCTGCCGCGCCCGCCGCTTGTCCGCCCGCCGCTTGTCCGCCGCCTGCCTGCCCGCGCGCCTGCCCTTCGCCCGCCCACGCCGTTCGCTCACGCCGCTTCCCAGCTGAGTCCTGAAGCGAACTTCCGCGTTTGGCTTCAGGACTCAGCTGGGAAGCGGTGCTGGGGTTTCCCCGCCCGCGCGCCCGCCCTTCGCCCGCCCACGCCGTTCGCTCGCGCCGCTTCCCAGCTGAGTCCTGAAGCGAACTTCCGCGTTTGGCTTCAGGACTCAGCTGGGAAGCGGCGCTGGGGTTTCCCCGCCCGCGCGCCCGCCCTTCGCTCGCCCACGCCCTTCGCTCGCCCACGCCCTTCGCTCGCGCCACTTCCCAGCTGAGTCCTGAAGCGAACTTCCACGTTTGGCTTCAGGACTCAGCTGGGAAGCGGCGCTGGGGTTTCCCTGCCGCCCACGCAAACTCCTCGCTGATGCCCGCCGCTCGCCCTCCCGCCAGCAAGAGGGGGAAGACCCAGGGAAGCCGCCCAGCAGCTGATCTGCCCGGCGCCATCTACGCATGCGTGGCCATAGAAAAAAGGGCGCGCATGCGCAGATGGTGTTTTTACTTCCGGGTTGAAAAATCGCGATTTAGCCCGTTCGCAATGATCGGGATCGCGATACCCGGGGGATCACTGTATCTTTTTGTAGGTGAAGTCTCCAGAACTGAACACAGTACTCCACAGTACTCCAAATGTGGTCTCACTGTATATAAGGGGATCACAATCTCCCTCTTCCTGCTTGTTATACCTCCCGTTTTACTACCTATGTGTCATCCTTATCCATACCGGTAGCAACCCACTACTGGTTTAAAGGGAGTGTTTCCCTTTTCCCCGCCTTTTTCCCCGCCTTTTCCCCCGCCTTTTTTCTTCTGGGTTCTTTGCATGCTCTTTGTGATTTACCTCACGACTGTGTTCCTGACTATCTCACCTGCTACAAATATAAACGTTAAATATATTGATTTAATATCAAAATATAAGTTTGTGTCAGTCTCTCAGACATCATTTGAACAGTGCTGCGCAGTTGCCTGACACAGATCCCAACAAAACCATTTCCAGGAACGCAGGTGGCCTGAAAAATATGGGGTCACCTGAATAAAACCTAGACAGGTCTTGACAGAATTTAAGGCAAAGCTCTTTAAGTGGGGAATGGCCAAGAACCTGCAATGTGGTGCCTCAGAACTGTTAGGATACTGAATTTGGTAGCTGGAACAGTAAAGAACAAGCAGTTGTAATTGGTTAGTTAGAGAGGAATGACATGCACGAGGCAAGCTGTGCTGTGATTGGCTGCTGTGAGTGTAAAGGGGGAGTTTCCCTTTTGTTCCCACCTTTTTTCTTCTGTGTGTTCCGCATCCTGTTTGTGATTTACCTCACAACTGTGTTCATGACTATCTCGTCTTCTGCAAATATAAACATTAAATATATTGATGTAGTATGAAACTACAAGTTCGTCTCGGTCTCTCTGACCTCATTTGGACCGTGCTGTTAAGTTGCCTGGCACAAATCCAACAAAACCACTTCCAGGAATGCCAAAAAAATATGGAGGTGACCCGAAAAATATTGTGTCACCCGAATGGAACCCAGACAAGCCATGGCAGAATTTAAAACAAAGCTCTTTAAATGGGGAAAGGCCGTTAATCTGCACTGTGACTGTGGTGCAACGGAAATGTTAAGGTATTGAATGTGGTACCTAGAAGAGTAAAAAAAATAAGTAGTTGTAGTTGGTCAATTAGAGAGGGCTAACTCATGCATGAGGCAAGCTACACTATGATTGGCTGCTGTGCTGTGGGTATAAAGGGGGAATTTCCCTTTTGTTCCCGCCTTTTTTCTTCTGGGTGCTCTGTATGCTGTTTGATTTACCTTATGATTTATTTATTTACTTACTTACTTACTTACTTACTTACTTACTTACTTACTTACTTACTTACTTACTTATTACTTACTTACTTACTCACTCACTCACTCACTCATTTATTTATTTATTTGATTTATATGCCGCCCCTCTCCAAAGACTCGGGGCGGCTAACAGCAATGATAAAACAGCGTACAATAATAATCCAATACTAAAAACCCATTAATATAAAAAACCAAACATACATACAGACATACCATGCATAAAATTGTAAAGACCTAGGGGGAAAGGGAATCTCAATTCCCACATGCCTGGCGGCAGAGGTGGGTTTTAAGTACCTTACGAAAGGCAAGGAGGGTGGGGGCAATTCTAATCTCTGGGGGGAGTTGGTTCCAGAGGGCCGGGGACACCACAGAGAAGGCTCTTCCCCTGGGTCCCGCCAAGCGGCATTGTTTAGTTGACGGGACCTGGAGAAGACCCACTCTGTGGGACCTAACCGTTCGCTGGGATTCGTGCAGCAGAAGACGGTCCCTGAGATAATCTGGTCCGGTGCCATGAAGGGCTTTATAGGTCATAACCAACTCTTTGAATTGTGACTGGAAACTGATCGTCAACCAATGCAGACTGCGGAGTGTTGGTGTAACATGGGCATATTTGGGAAAGCCCATGATTGCTCTCGCAATCCTGTGTTCTTGACTAACTCATCTGTTGCAAATATGAATGTTAAATATATTGATTTATATAAAACTCCACATTTACGTCAGTGTCTCTGGCTTCATTTGGACAGCTGTTGTGCAATTCCTCTACAAGATCTGATGGCATGCCTGTTCCAAAGCACTCTGCAGATTTTTTTGAAGGCTGATGATTGAGCGACAGTCTGCGAAGACACAGCTTCCTGATGTGTACACCGAAACAATCTGAACGGTGACATTCCGTATGGAGAGGAATTGGTTTTTCACACTGAGCGAGAACATTTACATCACAAAGACGCCAGGTGTCTTACAAATCCTTGCTGGGAGAGATCAAGCTCATATCACTCATCCACAATTTACTATGTCACGTTCCTTGAAGTTAAAAATCCAGGCCAAATATTACTCGGCACATTAACCCCAAACTTAGGATATCGCATGGATTTCTCCCCCAGTTATTCAAATTTCTCAGGAGCTCAGATGGCAAGGGAGGGCGCCTGCTTTTGCTTAACCTAACACCCTCATCCTTGTAATGTTAATGAATCGCTTGTGTTCCTGCCTTTAGAACAAGCATCTGTTTCTTTCATGTGAGAACCGTTTTAACAATGCTAAGAATATAGATTTTTTCTTCTTGATGCAAATACCCTGTATTTTGGCACTGACAATACCAGGAGGGGAACCTCAAGCTATGCTATCAAATGTATTTCTGTGGGAAGGGCTGAGCCTTCTCTTAGAAGTCAAAACCAACCCAAAGATGAATAGAAACGCTACAAAGCTCTGGAAAGTCTGAACAAAGATTCTAAAGAAACATTTTTCTTCTGTCACTCACCGCTTAAACAATGCCAGGAGCTGTTTTAAGGAGAGGAAAAATGAAACGCAATTAATAGAGAAGAACCTAGGGAGGTGGGAGTAAGGTATAGCCTCCTCAAAATTCTACATTTCATGTTTTGACTGCCCACTGATGGACAATTCCATTCCTTCATTGCCAATCCGTGAAGGTTCAGATCACAAAATCTCTTCTTCTCATTGTTAATTCTCAGAATTATAAAAGGAGCCGCTCCAAAGAGAATTTTCACTCTCAGAATTCCTTGAGGGCAGAGTTCCTTGAGGAGTTCTTGCTAGAATTCCCATTATTTCCTGGGACAATGAATTCTGACAGGAGTTTGAACTCTGATAAGGTCCCACAGAGTTGGCCTTCTCCGGGTCCCATCGACTAAACAACGTCGTCTGGCGGGCCCCAGGGGAAGAGCCTTCTCTGTGGCGGCCCCGGCCCTCTGGAATCAACTCCCCCCAGAGATCAGAACTGCCCCCACCCTCCTTGTCTTTCATAAATTGCTTAAGACCCACCTACATCGCCAGGCATGGGGGAATTGAGACCTCTCCCCCAGGCTTGTATAGTTTTATGTATGGTATGCTTGTGTTGTATGGTTTTTTTAAATGATGGGGTTTTAGATGCTTTCTTTTAAATATTAGATTTGTTACATTATCACATTGTTATTATTATTGTTGTGAGCCGCCCCGAGTCTGCGGAGAGGGACGGCATACAAATCTAATAAATTATTATTATGATGATTATGATTATTGTTATGATTATTGTTACTGTTACTGTTACTGTTGTTGTTGTTGTTGTTGTTATTATTATTATTATTATTATTATTATTATTATTATTATTATTATTATTATTCAGGGATACGATTAAATGGTTTTCAGTATGAACTGGTGAACAGTTGAAATCACAGAGCTAAGGAGACCCATAAAGTCATGTACCATCTCCATACAGTAGTCCCTCACCTATCGCTGGTGTTACGTTCCAGACCTGGCCGCGATAGGTGAAATCCGCGATGGGGAATTTATCGACTGATAGTACTTATTTAAGTATTTATATTGTAATTGTTTGGTAAGTTTTCATTGTTTTAAGTGTTTATAAACCCTTCCCACACAGTATTTATTTTAGATACAGTATTTAAATACAGTATTTACAATTTTAGCTATATATTTTTTTTTTTGAAAAACCTGCCGATCGAGTTTGGCGGGCTGTTTAAATCTGCCGATCGACTTCCTCAGAAACCCGCGATGAAGTGAAGCCGCAGTAGGTGAAGCGAGGGACTACTGTATTTGGATTTTGCTGGATGTTCTTCCAAGATACTGACCATCTAAGAAGCTTTGCCAATAAAAGACAGATGGAGTGGAAATCCGCTTAACTTTGGTGATATGAAGGTCATAAGGCAAATGAGTAGCAGGACCACAACATCTAAGGACTTACCCCATAGACCAGCTCACCCACCATGCCATTCCACATTTTAGTCTCGGGGTCCTTTGCTCCATACTTCCCATCAGGAACGATGGACAGGACATATTTAATCCCAACGTGTTTCGCAATTTCGTAAGCGAGATCAACACAATAGCCTTCGTATTTTTCATTCCCTTCCTTCTGGTCAGGAGACTGCTTGCGCATCACGTAGGGGGCTTCCTGGAAAATGACCCCAGGAGAAAATAAGTTAGAAGGAGGGGATGCCTTCAAGCGCATAAACGTTAGAGTGAACGGGGGAAAATCCCAACCAAAGAAGCTGGAGGAACCTAGAACTAAGGGGAAATTTCCTGCCAGGGAGAACAATTAATCAGTGGAACAGCTTGCCTTTTGAAATTGTGCATGTTTTATCGCTGGAGATTTTCATGAAGAGATTGGACAGCCATTCGCATAAGATGCTCAAGCAGGGGATTGAATTAAAAGACCTCCAAGATCACTTGCAACCATATGATTTTTAATAGCATATGCTGCTTAGATATACAGTGGTACCTCATCTTATGAACGCCTCTTCTAACTAACTTTTCAAGATACGAACCCGGTGTTTAAGATTTTTTTGCCTCTTCTTCCGAACTATTTTCACCTTACGAACCCAAGCAGCTGCTGCTGGGATGAAGGGGTTTCTTTTTCCCCCCTTTTTTGAAGAAAGAAAAGGGAGGGGCTGCTTGGAGTAGGAAACATTTTGCAGAGAACAACGTGCTTGCAAAGGAACTGAAAGGGTGTTTTTTAAAGAAAGAAAAGGGAGGAGGGAGGGGCAGCTTGGGGGAGGAAATTTTTTGCAGAGAACAATGTGCTTGCAAAGGAACTGAAACGGTGTCTTTTGAAGAAAGAAAAGGGAGGGGCGCCCCCCTTGCCTTTCTTCCTTCCCACTCACCCTTTAGCCTAGCCTTGCTTCTTCCACCCGCCCCCTTTAGCTGCTCCTCCCTGCCCTCTGTTCGCCTCCCTTCTAAAGTTTTGGATTTTCCTGAAGGATTTGCACGCATTATTTGCTTTTACATTGATTCCTATGGGAAACATTGTTTCATCTTACGAACCTTTCACCTTACGAACCTCCTCCTGGAACCAATTAAGTTCGTATCATGAGGTACCACTGTGTACGGCTTCACAGTGCTTTACAGCCTTCTCTTAGCAGTTTACAGAATCAGCATCTTGTATCCAACAATCTGGGTTCTCATAAACTGACCTTGAAAGGATGGAAGGCTGAGTCAAGCTTGAGCCTGGTGAGATTTGAACTGCTAAAGTGCAGTCAGCAGAAGTAGCCTGCAGTACTGCATTCTCACCACTGCGCCACCATGGCTCATTTTAAGTTATAAGTTCAAACATCATTGAGTTAAGGAAAACTTGATCAGCCTGTTAATTCAGAAAGTAGGCAGAACAACCCAACGTCTGGAAAAAATCAAGTGCTGAACAGCCAATCCATATCATTGTTCAGAAAACTACACAAGGGTCCAGGAAGGCATCAGGAGCTGTATTTGACCCAAAGATTAGAAAACAATGGCTAAAGTTGGGTGACAACTTACAAGGATGGTAGTCACCACAATGGTTCTGTTCTCAACTGAGGATGTATCGTTGGAAACAGTAGGATCGATTGCAGGCACAAACCGCTCATATTCATTCCAGTAACCAGCCTATAGTTGAAGAGAGCATCGACAAATTAAAAATTTGTGTTATTTATAGGTAGTTAGGTACATAGATAGATAGGTAGATTAGGTAGGTAGGTAGGTGATAGATAGACAGACAGACAGACAGACAGACAGATAGATAGATAGATAGATAGATAGATAGATAGATAGAAGAGACAGACAGAGACACACACAGAGAGAAAGCAGAGTGAGAAAGAGAGAAAGAGACAGACAGAGAGAGAGAAAGAGAGAGAGAGAAAGGGACAGAAAGAAAGAGAAAGAGATAGAGAGAAAGAGACAGAAAAAGAGGGAGAAAGAGAAAGACAGAGAGAGATAAAAAGAAAGAGACAGAGACAGAGAAAGAGAGAAAGAGACAGACAGAGAGAGAAAGAGAGAGAGAGAGAAAGAGACAGAAAGAAAAAGAAAGAGAAAAAGACACAGAGAGAAAGAGATAGAGAGAAAGAGACACAGAGTGAAAGAGACAGAAAAAGAGAGAGAAAGAGACAGACAGACAGAGATAAAAAGAAAGAGAGAGAGAGAGAAATAACTGGGGTTTACCTTCCGTGGCCCACCCGGTCTCATTTCATACACATCAATCGTATAATTGGTTCTACGTCCGTAAGTGTCAAATTGGATATTTCCCGTCATTCCTTGAACCTGAACCTTGACAATGATAAAGTTGCAACATAACAAGATACAAAGAAATTGGCATCCATACATTGGCTGTTATGCAAGAACCACAGTTTCATTAAAAGACATTTTTCAGCCATTTCATCAAAATCAAAGAGCAAGTGGGTTTTAACTATGTCACCAAAGGAATGAAAAAGACATAAGGATAACCTAGCCACTTCTGGCTAACTCTGCCCACTCTATCTATCCTCCTAAGGGGAGTGCTCTTCTCAGTTAGGATATTTGGCAAAATGCCAAGAATCAATTTGCAGGAAGAATGCCAAGAGAGAGAACAAGAGCCGAGGAGACGTTTCCGATTTCAAAACATAAAGACATATGAATGAATGTTATTCCCCGCAAATTGCTGCCTGCATCATTATCCCCTAACTAGGCTAGGGGAGTAGCCAATTAGCCCCAAGCCTACTCTCGAGGAGACCTCCTCCTGAGGAACCACTCCTGCCTTTTGGCAGTTTTGCATGCATTAAAAATAGGCTCCTCCTCTTCTTTCTCGTCACTGATGGGAGGTTCGCGAGGTTCTGAATCTCCACCTCTGGCACTGAGCTCTCTCCAGCCTTCCCACTGTCCAACTGGCACATCTCCACATCAACCTATTCTCTGGCGGTATCTGCTACCAGCTGCACGGGCTGCTGGCGGGCCACAACAATGGCCAACTAGCCCCATTCCCTTTCCTGTCTGGTCTACCTGATAAGCCTGTCATCAAACCTGCAAGTCTGTAAGTACAATTCGGACCACCGTCACCTTTAACCCAATCACTTGGGGAAGGTTTATTCTGAACTTCCTGCCCTCCCATTATGCAGCTGCGGGCTATGCTGCCTTTTCTCTGATCTTTGCTGTCTTCCTTCCCAAAGGAGCTGCCGTAACTGTAAATCCTTACCATCTTCAATGCTCTCTCAATATCAATCCCTTGGCTCCAAGGCACGGCTGGGTTGGCTAAACAATCTCCAGCACTTCCTCTCCGGGATACATCTACCCGCTGCCTTCGGAGGTACCGGAACGCTTCTGCTATGACAAGGATCGCGTCGTGGGTCAATGCGGATGTATACTACAAGAGATATCAAAGAGACAAGTAAATGAACCTCTTCCTGTAAATCCTCCAGGTCTTCCCCCCCTCCTCCATCCTTAAATAAAGTTGAGTAATAGAGTTAGGTTGGTGCAGTGATGAGAACGATTAGCTTTGGTGGTGTAGTGGTTAGAGTGCGGTACTGCAACCTACTTCTGCTGATCACCGACTGCCAGCAGTTTGGCAGATCGAATCTCAGTAGGCTCAAGGTTGACTCAGCCTTCCATCCTTCCAAGGTGGGTAAAATGAAACATAGAAACATAGAAACATAGAAGTCTGACGGCAGAAAAAGACCTCATGGTCCATCTAGTCTGCCCTTATACTATTTTCTGTATTTTATCTTAGGATGGGTCTATGTTTATCCCAGGCATGTTTAAATTCAGTTACTGTGGATTTATCTACCATGTCTGCTGGAAGTTTGTTCCAAGGATCTACTACTCTTTCAGTAAAATAATATTTTCTCATGTTGCTTTTGATCTTTCCCCCAACTAACTTCAGATTGTGTCCCCTTGTTCTTGTGTTCACTTTCCTATTAAAAACACTTCCCTCCTGGACCTTATTTAACCCTTTAACATATTTAAATGTTTCGATCATGTCCCCCCTTTTCCTTCTGTCCTCCAGACTATACAGATTGAGTTCATTAAGTCTTTCCTGATAGGTTCCTGAGGTCTCCAGAACTGAACACAGTATTCCAAATGTGGTCTCAATGAAGATCCAGATTGTTGGGGGAAATATGCTTACTCTCTGTAAACCGCCTAGAGAGGCTGTAAAGCATTGTGAAGCGGTATATAAGTCTAACTGCTATTGCCAATGCTATTGCTAATGCAATATTGCAGGCTAACTCTGCTCACTGTCAGGAGTTTGAACCTAACACGCTCAAGGTTGACTCAGCCTTTATTCCTTCCGTGGTCGGTAAAATGAGGAGCAAGATGTTGACACTGTAAATCACTTATTGAGTGCTGTAAAGCACGGTGAAGTGGTATATAAGTCTAAGTGCTATTGCTAACTCTGCCCATTGCCAGGAGTTCGATCCTGACTGGCTCGTTGACATAGTCTTCTATCCTTCCAAATCACAGCCTCTCTCACCCTTTTATTGCCCTGGTAGTATCTCTCCCTTCTGTCCTTCAGGGCCAGTCCCTATGCCCTCTCCGGCTGTTTAATTTAAATTTTTATTTAAATAAAAAATATTTCAGATCCTTAAGACGTTGTGTGTCATTTGTCTATTTTTCAGCTTTTAGCAAAAGGGTGTGGCTGCTTAAAGAGTTTCAATTGGTATAATTTATTTATTTTATTTATTTGTTTTTTCAAGTACGTATTGGTAGTGTACAAAGATACAGCAATGTTTATATACATGATACTAGTAAAAGAGAAACATTAGGGCAGGGGACGGAAGGCACGCTGGTGCACATATGCACGCCCCTTACTGACCTCTTAGGAATCGGGAGAGGTCAACAGTGGAGAGTCTAAGGATAAAGTTTTGGGGGTTTGGTGATGATACTACAGAGTCTGGTAGTGAGTTCCATGCATCAACTACTCAGTTACTAAAGTTGTATTTCCAGCACTCGAGTTTAGAGCGGTTTACTTTAAGTTTGTATCTGTTGTGTGCTCGTGTGTTGTTGTGGGTGAAGCTGAAGTAGTCGTTGACAGGAAGGACGTCGTAGCATGATTTTATGATTTTATGGGGTATGCTTAGGTCGTGTTTAAAGCAACGTAGTTCTAAGCTTTCTAAACCTAATGACACATCTTAGCGGTCTGTTAGGGTTTCTTGTAAATAATCCCATTTTTAAAAAATAGAATTTTATATTGTTACCCATGTCAAGGGTTAATCTCTCTTCCTTCTTTTTAAAAAATAATTTATATTAAGCAGTTTTAAAAACAACATTTAAATAAAAATATGCATATATTCAAATCAGACATCCAAAAAAACACACCACATGACATAATCATTACATAACACAACATAACAAAACATAAACAGTAAGATATTCATTTAACAGCATATCGTATCAATGTACCTTCTATGTTTTTATATCACTTATTCATTAATATATATATATAATCATATATTTCCTAGGTCCAACCTCTTACGATCTTCTTAATATCTAACATCTTATCGAAATCTATTTTCCTATCATCTTTTTTCCTATAACTGATTATTTAGATTTACTTTTATGTTCCACCCAATTGCACCCTTTGTTCCAAATTTGTAAAATTCTGTTTCCCCTCTGTCGTGTATCTCCGGGTTAATCTGCCTTCTGGCAAACTTGTGTCATAGCTTTGAAGTAGTGGAGATGAAAAGCAAAAAAGACAGGACAATTCCCCCCCCCCCTCATTCTGTCTGTCTTTTTTCAGCAATCGTCTAAGTTCGGAATGATACTTAACATCTCTGGGAATGTGAAGAGCTTATTATTATGTAATTTCTTACTGTGCACACTTAAAAAATGATTCTGAAGGAGCACTTCTCATCTCCAAGATGGCAAGCAGAAAACCCTCCCAAGGATGGGTTAAAACAGCTGGATATTTGACTAAGATGTCTCATTAGGTTTGTTTGTCTATCTATCTATCTATCTATCTATCTATCTATCTATCTATCTATCTATCTATCTATCCATCCATTCATTATCTATCTATCTATCTATCTATCTATCTATCTATCTATCTATCTATCCATCCATCCATCCATCCATTATCTATCTATCTATCTATCTATCTATCTATCTATCCATTATCTATCTATCTATCTATCTATCTATCTATCTATCTATCTATCTATCTATCCATCCATTATCTATCTATCTATCTATCTATCTATCTATCTATCTATCTATCTATCTATCTATCCATCCATTATCTATCTATCTATCTATCTATCTATCTATCTATCCATCCATCCATCCATCCATTATCTATCTGTCTATCTATCTATCTATCTATCTATCTATCTATCTATCTATCTATCTATCTATCCATCCATTATCTATCTATCTATCTATCTATCTATCTATCTATCTATCTATCTATCTATCTATCTATCTATTAGATTTGTATGCCGCCCCTCTCCGTAGACTCGGGGCAGCTCACAACAACAATAAAACAATTCAAGACAAATCTAATAATTTAAAAACATTTTTTAAAAACCCGTTATTAAAGCAGACATACACACAAACATACCATACATGAATTGTATAGGCCCCTGGGTGATGTCTCATTTCCCCCATGCCTGACGGCAGAGGTGGGTTTTAAGGAGTTTACGAAAGGCAAGGAGGGTGGGGGCAGTTCTAATCAGTTTAGAAAGCTTCGAACTACGTCGCCTTAATAATAATAATAATAATAATAATAATAATAATAATAATAATAATAACAACAACAACAACAATAATAATAATAATTTATTAGATTTGTATGCTGACCCTCTCCGAAGACTCCGCCCACCCCGCCGTTCCCTGTCCTATATTCCCTCCTTTTTTTACCTCAGCTGATTCGCGCAGCAGAGTGGATTGCTGCGCCTCAGCTGAGCTAAACAACAACTCTGCTCACTGGCACTGACACTGAGGGCGGTTTTTGAGTGCTGCCACTCAAGGAGCCCGCACGCGCACAAGCTGCGAGTGGTTGTGCGCATGCGCTGATGAGTTCATGTTTTGGGTGCGGCTGCGCATACCGGTACATAAATGATCTGAATTCCATTCCTGAGTAACATCCACCAAATGTTAACACAGGCAATAATGTATGACCCCATTTTGTCTCTTGGTGGGACATGGAGACAAATTGGTGTAGTGTCCTCCTTTTCTTTCAAACCAATAATAATGAATTATCCAACCTAGCTTGTCTGATTTTGAAATATCTCGCTGGGCTACATTTCATATGAACTGATATATGCAGTTAGCAATAAATCTTTCTCCCTTTCTCTCTGTCTCTGTGTGTTAGCCTAAGATATCCTCACAGTATACTTCCACAGTTATTTTCATGCTGCTCAAAATTACAGTTCTCATCGATTTTTTAAATCGGATAAACCTTCCCATTCGTAGGAAGGTTTTAAAAAAAATCTATAACTTTTCTTCTTCTTCCCCCCTCCCCCAAAATATCCCCCAAATACATCATATTTACTTCAGATAAAAAGATAGGAAGAATTCTGAAATTAGAGATCTGTCTCTTTTTCTGAATAAATGGCATTTTTGCATCATGTAGCTACAAACCGGAATACTGCATGCAGTTTTGGTCTCCACAATGTAAAAAAAGATTTTGAGATTAGGATTAGGGGACTGGAGGCTGAAACATATGAAGAACGGTTGCAGGAATTGGGTTTGTCTTGTAACTTTTCTATACTATATACTATAGGAGATGAAACTTGGGCTTATCACCATACTCCAGAGAGCAAACGTCAATCAATGCAGTGGTGCCATACCCATTCTCCTTCAGACAAAAAGTTCAAAACTCAGCAATCGGCGAGAAAAATCGTGGACAGCCATCATACACAAATCTTGGGCACCCATCACAGCAAGGTTCATGCCCTTAGCATTCAGGTAGCATATTACAGCACATATTAATATTATTATTATTATTATTATTATTATTATTATTATTATTATTATTAATTGGATTTGTATGCCACCCCTCTCCGCAGACTCGGGGCGGCTAACAACAGTGATAAAAAACAGCATGTAACAATCCAATACTAAACAACTAAAAAAAACCTTATTATAAACATACCATGCGTAAATTGTAAGGCCTAGGGGGAAAGAATATCTCAGTTCCCCCATGCCTGACGGCAGAGGTGAGTTTTAAGAAGCTTACGAAAAGCAAGGGGGCAATTCCAATCTCTGGGGGGAGTTGGTTCCAAAGGGCCGGGGCCGCCACAGAGAAGGCTCTTCCCCTGGGTCCCGCCAAACAACATTGCTTAGTTGACGGGACCCGGAGAAGATCCACTCTGTGGGACCTAACTGGTCACTGGGATTCATGCAGCAGAAGGCGGTCCCTGAGATAATCTGGTCCGGTGCCATGAAGGGCTTTATAGGTCTATATATACATACTTCGCATTTGGAGGAAAACGGAATGAGGATCCTCATCTCTAACCTTCAACACAACGCCAGTCGATGATCTACTGACCACTGGCACCGCTCGTTCTCTTGCACTGGCTTCCTGCTACACGATAGTAATACCAACATCCAGTAATGGGCAGCCAGATTTTTTAATGCCACACTGTGGGTGTGCCTTATTTTGTGGCTGTGGCTTGATTATTTATTTATTTACTTCTTCGATTATTATGCCGCCCTTCTCCTTAGACTCAGGGCGGCTTACAACATTTTATTTTATTTATTTATTTATTTATTTTGTCCAATACACAATGAGGGTTTTAGTGGGTATATATCTATTTACACATAGTAAAATACATGATGAAGGTTATAGAGGAGATACTCATAGTAAAATATATCTAAGAAAGAATAGAAAAGAAGATATAGTAACAGAGCATATCAATGAAAGAATAGAAGAAGAGATATAGGAATAGAAGAAAAGTATAGAAGATATAGGAGAGCAATAGGACAGAGGACGGAAGGCACTCTAGCAATAGCACTTTTTAACAGACCCAGCATATTGCCCCCACAATCCGGGTCCTCATTGATGGTCATGTGACTGGGTAGGAGTGGCTTGAACGATCATCATCGTTCAAGTGAACTGTTATTGCTGCACGATGCCTTTTCATCTCAGCTGTGGGCAGAGTGAGGCCTTCGCGAGGGGAAAAAGACCCCAGCCCAGACTGCTTTGGCATGGTGCGGCTCTCCTGGCCTTGGGAGGTGGCTGCGTGAGGCTGGAGGGGAGCCGGGCAGGAGAGAGGGAAGCTCGTCCGAGGCCAGGAAGGAGGAAAGAGGGGAAAAGCGAGGAGCACACAGCAGCAGCAGCAGCAGGGGGAAAAAGGAGAGTCGAGCTGAGACCGGTAATCCAGGAAGTTTGTTTGTTTGTTTATTTATTTATTTGTATATCTATCTATCTATCTATCTATCTATCTATCTATCTATCTATCTATCATCTATTTATTTATTTATTTATTTATTAGATTTGTATGCTGCCCCTCTCCATAGACTCGGGACGGCTCACAACACAATAAAACAGTTCATGACAAATCTAATAATTTACAATTTAAAATATTTTAAAAAAACCCATTATTAAGCAGACATACATACAAGCATACCATACATAAATTGTTTAGGCCCGGGGGAGATATCTTAGTTCCTCCATGCCTGACGACAAAGGTGGGTTTTGAGGAGTTTACTAAAGGCAAGGTTGGTAGGGGCAGTTCTAATCTCTGGGGGGAGCTGGTTCCAGAGAGTTGGGGCAGCCACAGAGAAGGCTCTTCCCCTGGGGCCCGCCAACCGACATTGTTTAGTTGACGGGACCCAGAGAAGGCCCACTCTGTGGGACCTAATCGGTCAGCGTTCCACCCCATCCTGCCTACTGCCCACCCTTGCCAACGTCCCCCGCGAACATTCCTCTCGAGAGCTACGGGCCTTGTAACCTTACTTTCCAAAGAACCTTCATATACATACGTACAAATCTAATAAGTAAACATATTGGTTTTAAGCAAAAATGCTGCCTTGTTTTCAAGTCCTGAAGATCATCACCCTATCACTGTAATATGCACCAGAGATGAAACGTCAAAGAATTTCAACGGTTGCTCTCCAATAGCTGTCCAATTAAGCATTTTATATCAACCTGCAATTTGTCTTTCCGCAACCGGACCCCTCCCCAATTTTCCAATCAGGCTGCCACAATTATCAGAACCTGTCCTGCCATCCCTTCCACATCACACTGAGAAGCGACAAAACTAATTTTCTGTTTTATTCATGTGCCACTAACAAATGCATGAACATGTGAAGCCGGGGTGGGAATGAGAGAGAGCTGATGAAATATTGAATAAATTAAAATACCCAGGCTCTCATCTCTAGCCAATTTTATTTCCTAATCAAATTTACTTTTGGTGGTGTGTTTTTTTTTGCTCTAAGGAGTGCGGCTGTCACTTTAATAAACACTTGTTCGTGTATTACAAATCCAAAGTGTTTCCCAACATTAACATTACAGATAATCCTTGATTTATGCCTACAATTGAGCCCAAAGCTGCTGTTGCTAAGCGAAGAGATTTGTCCTGTGAATTTTGTCCCATGTTATGACATTTTTTGCAGGATATTTTTATTTTCAGCTTATTCATTTGCAACCATTTCAATCCCTACTTACTAGTGCACGTTGGTCTCCTTAAATTATCAGTATCTGTTTCTCTATGTTTCTTTTCATTTCAACTACAGTGATACCTCGTCTTACGAACTTAATTGGTTCCGGGACAGAGTTTGTAAGGTGAAAAGTTTGTAAGATGAAACAATGTTTCCCATAGGAATCAATGGAAAAGCGATTAATGCGTGCAAGCCCAAAACTCATCCCTTTGGCAAGCTGAAGCGCCCGTTTTTGCGCTGCTGGGATTCCCCTGAGGCTCCCCTCCATGGGAAACCTCACCTCCAGACTTCCGTGTTTTTGTGATGCTGCAGGGGAATCCCAGCAGGGGAATCCCAGCAGCACAAAAAAAAGTGCTTCGCTGGCAACGGAAGTCCGGAGGTGGGGTTTTCCAGCGAGGGGAGCCTCAGCAAAATTGCAGCATTGCAAAAACACGGAAGTCCTTGAAACCCCACCTCCGGACGTCCGTGTTTTTGTGATGCTGTGATTTTGCTGAGGCTCCCCTCGCTGGGAAACCCCACCTCCGGACTTCCATTGCCAGCGAAGCGCCCGTTTTTGCACTGCTGGGATTCCCCTGCAGCATCGCAAAAACATGGAAGTCTGGAGTTGGTGTTTCCCATGGAAGGGAGCCTCAGGGGAATCCCAGCAGCGCAAAAACGAACACTTCACTGGCAACAGAAGTCCAGAGGGGGGCATCCCAGTGGCGGCGGCTTGGGTTTGTAAGGTGAAAATAATTTGGAAGAAGAGGCAAAAAAATCTTAAAGCCCAGGTTTGTATCTCAAAAAGTTCGTATGACGAGGGGTTTGTAAGACGAGGTCTCACTGTATATTTATTCTGTGGTACAGTGGTTCATTAAAGTAACTATTTTTTATCTCCATTTTTCTCCATTTTCATTTGAGTGTGTATTCACAATCAAAATTTAAAATACTTGTATACTTTAAAAAAATAAATATTAACCACTAAGAAATGTATTTAATAGGAAATCAGTTTTTTAAAAATAAAAGAAATAGGGAAGGAAACATGGAGTTTTGTCCACAGATAAAACAAAGCACAGCAGTATGTTGAGTGCACCATCCTCAGTTAAGCAGCTGATAAAAATGTAAGAATTGCTCGCTCGGCCTGGTCTAATGCATGTTGGATTTTACGCATCATTGCCTTTTCAGGTTAGCGTAGTTATGAAGCTGCCTGCTGGCGTCCCAGCATGACAGATGTGGCCAGAGGGGAAGATGTCATGCTGTTCTTTCTTGTTGAGAAGAATAATTTGGATTTATCTCATCCATTTGGCATCCCTGGCACTTGTGTTGTGTTGTTTTGTGTTGGCATCCAAGAGCAAAGGTCAAACCTCCATGTCAATGGGGATTCTCAGTCATCCGTGGTTGGCCCCAAAGTGCTTTATTTCCCCCCCCTGAAAGCAACTGGACTTACTTTGTTTTTCCTTGAAGGTGTTTGACTTCTCACCTAAGAAGCTTCTTCGGTTCTGAACTGAGGAAGGTTTTTGAATGAGGAGTGAAATGTTTTCAGGGATAAGTGAAATGTTTTCAGACACTTTACCATTAGACTATCCACGGTTGACCTCACCAAGTTCCTAAGAGGTCAGTAAGGGGCGTACATAAGTGCACCAGAACACCTATCGTCCCCTGTCCTATTGTCTCTCCTATATCTCCTATATCTTCTCTTCTATACCTATATCTTTTTCTGCTATTGTCTCATAGTTATATTTCACTCCTTTATTTAGAAACATAGAAACATAGAAGTCTGACGGCAGAAAAAGACCTCATGGTCCATCTAGTCTGCCCTTATACTATTTTCTGTATTTTATCTTAGGATGGATATATGTTTATCCCAGGCATGTTTAAATTCAGTTACTGTGGATTTATCTACCACGTCTGCTGGAAGTTTGTTCCAAGGATCTACTACTCTTTCAGTAAAATAATATTTTCTCATGTTGCTTTTGATCTTTCCCTCAACTAACTTCAGATTGTGTCCCCTTGTTCTTGTGTTCACTTTCCTATTAAAAACTCTTCCCTCCTGGACCTTATTTAACCCTTTCATATATTTAAATGTTTCGATCATGTCCCCCCCTTTCCTTCTGTCCTCCAGACTATACAGATTGAGTTCATGAAGTCTTTCCTGATACGTTTTATGCTTAAGACCTTCCACCATTCTTGTAGCCCGTCTTTGGACCCGTTCAATTTTGTCAATATCTTTTTGTAGGTGAGGTCTCCAGAACTGAACACAGTACTCCAAATGTGGTCTCACCAGCATTCTATATAGCGGGATCATAATCTCCCTCTTCCTGCTTGTTATACCTCTAGCTATGCAGCCAAGAATCCTACTTGCTTTCCCTACCGCCTGACTGCACTGTTCACCCATTTTGAGACTGTCAGAAATCACTACCCCTAAATCCTTTTCTTTTGAAGTATTTGCCAACACTGAACTGCCAATACAATACTCAGATTGAGGATTCCTTTTCTCCAAGTGCATTATTTTACATTTGGAAACATTAAACTGCAGTTTCCATTGCTTAGACCATTTATCTAGTAAAGCTAAATCATTTACCATATTACAGACGCCTCCAGGAATATCAACCCTATTGCACACTTTAGAGTCATCGGCAAATAGGCAAACCTTCCCTACCAAACCTTCCCCTATGTCACTCACAAATATATTAAAAAGAATAGGACCCAGAACAGATCCTTGTGGCACACCGCTTGTAACCTGACTCTGCTCAGAATACTCGCCATTAACAATAACTCTCTGATGTCTACGCTTCAGCCAGCTTCAAATCCATTGAACTATCCAGGGATTAAGTCCAATCTTCACTAATTTATCTATCAGCTCTTTATGTGGAACCGTATCAAAGGCTTTGCTGAAGTCCAGGTAGGCAATATCCACGGCACCACCTTCATCCAACACCTTTGTGACATAGTCAAAGAAATCAATGAGATTAGTCTGACATGATTTGCCTTCAGTAAAGCCATGCTGATTTGGGTCTAATAAGTTATTGTTTTTTAGGTGCTGATTTATCCTCTTTTTGAGTAGAGTCTCCATCATTTTAACTACAACTGATGTCAAGCTAACTGGCCTGTAGTTACCAGCTTCTTCTCTACTGCCCTTCTTGTGAATAGGCACAACACTGGCCATTCTCCAATCCTCAGGAACTTCTCCTGTTAACAAGGATTGGTTAAACAAATCAGTCAGGGGGGTAGCAATGACAGATCTGAGTTCTTTAAGAACTCTGGGGTGGATGTCATCTGGATTTTCTCCTCTATTCCCCCTTCAATACATTCTACTTGATTATATCCTCTATAACCCTCATTGTGTATTATTGTGAATTGGATAAAACAAACAGATAAATAAATAAACAAAATAAATAAACAAAAGAAGTCTTTGAGTCACCATCCATGGATGGATGGATTGATGGATGTATGGATGGAAGGAAGGAAGAAAAGAGGGAAGGAGGGATTTATACTATATATTCCTACTTCGGTAAATAATATCAGCTGCTCAACCTCATAAAGTGGCATATAAATCAATTAAATTAAATTAAATTGAACTCCATCTGTATAGTCTAGAGGACAGAAGGGAAAGGGGGGACATGATCGAAACATTTACATATGTTAAATGGTTAAATAAGGTTCAGGGGGGAAGTGTTTTTAATAGGAAAGGGAACACAAGAACAAGGGGGCACAATATGAAGTTAGTTGGGGGAAAGATTGGTAATGACCTTTAAAGCCCTACATGGCATTGGGACAGAATACATCCGGAACCGCCTTCTACCGCACGAATCCCAGCAGCCGATAAGGTCCCACAGAGTTGGCCTTCTCTGGGTCCCGTCGACCAAACAATGCTGTTTGGCGGGCCCCAGTGGAAGAGCCTTCTCTGTGGCGGCCCCGGCCCTCTGGAATCAACTCCCCCCCAGAGATTAGAACGGCCCCCACCCTCCTTGTCTTTCGCAAATTACTCAAGACCCACCTTTGTCACCAGGCATGGGGGAGTTAGGATATTTCTTCCCCTAGGCCATTACAAGTTATGTATAGTATGTTTGTGTGTATGTTTGGTTTTTATAATAAGGATTTTTAGTTGTTTTATTAAATTTGATTGTTACATGTTGTTTTTTATCATTGTTGTTAGCCGCCCCGAGTCTGCGGAGAGGGGCAGCATATAAATCCAATAAATAAATAAATGAATGAATGAATGAATGAATAAATAAATAAATAAATAAATAAATAAATAAATAAAAAAAATCAATTGGATTTAAAACACATCCAACACGCATCCAACATGCGGCTGCATGTTTGGATGCATTATTGCTGCAACAAGAGTGCACCCTACTGTATACCGTAGTTTTAAATACAGTAGAGTGTCTGCTGCATCTTTCTGATCAAGAATTGACATGTCAGGGTAGTTGTTCAAAGCAAATAACAGTTGATCACTCAACCCACACAATCCATAGATGAGCTAACATCAAAGATGCAACAAATCTATGCCTTCTGTAAATGCTGGTTTTTTCCTTCCCACCTCCACCCCACTTCCTTTCCAACAATCTGCACACGTACCTTTAATGGAGAATTTTTGGCTTCGGGAAACTCCCTTTCATCAAGTCGCACCCAACGCTGCATAAATTGTTGGACCAATGGGTTGTCATTATTAATAATCTGAAATCCGGTTATGTTGGCCCCAGCCTGGACCACTCGGTCCACCGAGATGTCTGTAAAACCCTTGAAAGAGAATGGAAACATTGGAGGGGTTGATTGGCAGCTATTAATTACCATAATCTTCCCATTGCTCCCATCACCCATCTCCTCCCACTAATGACTGCATGACTGTAAATTTTGTTGCTTGTATCCTTACGATTTATATTGACTGGTTGCTAATATGATTTGATTGCTTATTTTTGGGGGGTAGAATTTTTTTAAACTTTTCTCTCTCCACGTACATTCATCAATGCAGTGCGCCTTCTATTCTAGTACAATAAACTACAAATATTTTGTTGGTAAATAGTTCATTCTTCCTCCCTGCATACTATTCTAGTTCTGTCATCCAGTAGAACCAATTGTCATGTCATTAAATTTCGTCATTAATATTTCTTCAGATATTTAATAGAAACAATATTTCTAACTTATTAAACACCCAGCCAAAGTGCCTTCATCCTCTCTTTATATATTTTAATATATAGCTAAATACCCCTATATAACCTATTAATACTAAAAACTAAAAGAAAAAACAAACAGACAAATCCAATTTCAAACTTCCCCCATCTTCCTCCTAGTAATGTATATTACTGTGCATAATGTATATTACTAAGTTTATTATCGAGTCCGTGGAGAGGAGCGACATACAAGTCCAATAAATAAATAAATAAATAAATAAATATTTGATACTCTCCATGTTTTAAAAGTTTTTTAAACCCAATTTATGCTCTTTTTTTGCTTATTTTTATCCTGTTGTATCTTATGATTCTTGACAAACTTTTCTTTTATGTATACAGAAAGCATATTCACCAAGACAAATTCCTTGTATGTGCAATCACACTTGGCCAATAAAATTCTATTCTATTCTATTCTATTCTACTCTACTCTACTCTATATTCTATTCTATTCCACTCTACTCTACTCTACTCTACACTACACTACTCTATATTCTATTCTATTCTATTCTATTCTACTGTACTCTACACTACACTACACTACTCTACTCTATATTCTATTCTATTCTACTCTACTCTACACTACACTACACTACTCTACTCTACTCTATATTCTATTCTATTCTATTCTATACACTGAAATGATTCTTGATTCTCATACGTACATTCAGATGAACCACCTAAATTCTAAAACTAGAAACATAGAAACATAGAAGTCTGATGGCAGAAAAAGACCTCATGGTCCATCTAGTCTGCCCTTATACTATTTTCTGTATTTTATCTTAGGATGGATATATGTTTATCCCAGGCATGTTTAAATTCAGTTACTGTGGATTTATCTACCACGTCTGCTGGAAGTTTGTTCCAAGGATCTACTACTCTTTCAGTAAAATAATATTTTCTCATGTTGCTTTTGATCTTTCCCTCAACTAACTTCAGATTGTGTCCCCTTGTTCTTGTGTTCACTTTCCTATTAAAAACTCTTCCCTCCTGGACCTTATTTAACCCTTTAATATATTTAAATGTTTCGATCATGTCCCCCCTTTTCCTTCTGTCCTCCAGACTATACAGATTGAGTTCATGAAGTCTTTCCTGATACGTTTTATGCTTAAGACCTTCCACCATTCTTGTAGCCCGTCTTTGGACCCATTCAATTTTGTCAATATCTTTTTGTAGGTGAGGTCTCCAGAACTGAACACAGTATTCCAAATGTGGTCTCACCAGCATTCTATATAGCGGGATCATAATCTCCCTCTTCCTGCTTGTTATACCTCTAGCTATGCAGCCAAGCATCCTACTTGCTTTCCCTACCGCCTGACTGCACTGTTCACCCATTTTGAGACTGTCAGAAATCACTACCCCTAATCTACATAGACCCACAAAGATTGTTTGGGTTTCACACACACTTACACATATATAACAATAATAATGTTATAGAGTATAACATTGAAAATGCACTGAAATGCATCAGAATGCAAATTGACGTTCAAAGAATAGACATTGGTTCCAAGCTTTTAAATAAGTTGCCTACTATTATGATCACTTCTACTCTTCACAATAAGCTTGAGCTATACGGCCAACATTGGAGATGTGAGTTGTTTAAATAGCCTGGCAATTTGTCGAGATGGAATTATGGATTAGCTCTGACTTTTTTTTTTATCACAATGTATAAAGTGACTAAGCTTTGCGCTGTATTTCCCAAGAGTCAGTTTTGTATTATGAAAAAGAGATTTGGATTATCAAACTGTGTGATTTGAGAGAAAATACAAATGATACAGTTTGGTTTAAATGATTAAAATAAGAAAGCCCTTCAGTGTATTTACTAAGTATGCTGGAGATTGGTGCACGGCCTGATTTAGAAGCCATGAACTGAAAAATAATTTCTCGCTGTGTACTTTGGATACATTCTAATGGGAACTTCAGAATCTCCATTTAAATGTTAGAAGCTGCTTGTCATGTGTTAAATCTCCACATCTTCCTTTCTGGATTTAATTTTCAATGATGATGATGATTATTTTTCATTTATTTTTTATTTATTCATTTGTCCAACACACAATACATATGGAAGAGAATAGACATGAAGTAATATATATATAAAGATAATATGTAAAAATAGAGTAGAAGATATATGAAAGGAAGAAAATATATATGATATATGAGATAAAGGAAAGACATTTGGACAGGGGACGAAAGGCACACTGGTGCACTTATGTACGCCCCTTACTGATCTCTTAGAAACCTGGAGAGGTCAATCGTGGATATTCTAAGGGAGAAATGTTGGGGGTTAGGGGTGGACACTATTGAGTCCGGTAATGAGTTCCACGCTTCGACAACTCGATTGTTAAAGTCATATTTTTTACAGTCAAGTTTGTAGCGGTTAATATTAAGTTTGAATCTGTTGCGTGCTCTTGTGTTGTTGCGGTTGAAGCTGAAGTAGTCATTGACCGGTAGGACGTTGCAGCATATGATCTTGTGGGCAATACTTAAATCGTGTTTTAGGCGCTGTAGTTCTAAGCTTTCTAGACCCAGGATTGTTAGTCTATTTTTGTAGGGTATTCTGTTTCGAGTGGAGGAGTGAGGAGCTCTTCTGGTGAAATATCTTTGGACGTTTTCAAGGGTGTTGATGTCTGAGATGTGGTATGGGTTCCAGACAGATGAGCTGTATTCAAGGATGGGTCTGGCAAAAGTTTTGTAGGCCCCAAATAACTCATGGGTTTTTTTTTAACAACAACAATAAAGCAACGATTCTTATGTTAATACTAACAGAAGACTGAACAGGTCGACTTTACTCAGTTTCTCATTCTATCACTTCTTGGGTTAGGTTTTGTTTTTATTAGGATAGCATAGATTAGGATAGGAGAGAGAATAGGAATAGGAAGTTGAGGTTAGTTGGGGGAAAGATCAGAAGCAACGTGAGAAAATATTATTTCACTGAAAGAGTAGTAGATCCTTGGAACAAACTTCCAGCAGGCGTGGTAGATAAATCCACAGTAACTGAATTTAAACATGCCTGGGATAAACATATATCCATCCGAAGGTAAAATACAGGAAATAGTATAAGGGCAGACTAGATGGACCGTGAGGTCTTTTTCTGCCGTCAGTCTTCTATGTTTCCATGTTTCTGATAGGAATAGGAATAGAATAATTGAATGAAGACTGAATAGAATAGAATTGAATGGGAAGAGAACAGAGAGGAGAGGAGAGGAGAGAATAAGGAGAGAAGAGAATGAGGAGAAGAGAGGAGTGGAAAAGCATAGTAAAACAGAAGTAGAACAGAACAGAAGTGTTTCCCATGTGTTTCTATAAGCATTTTTTTTTTTTGCAAACAACATCCCCTTACATATTTCTAATTATTTTAACCACTATTCACTTTCTCTATAAAATAGAATTCTTTATTGGCCAAGTGTGATTGGACACACAAGGAATTTGTCTTTGGTGCAGATGCTCTCAGTGTACATAAAAGGAAAAGGTACATTTGTCAAGTATCATGTGGTACAACACTCAATGATTGTTATGGGGTCAAATAAACAATCAATATTAATAAAAATCTTAAGGCTACAAGGATGCTAATATGTGCATCGATACGTCTAACTTTGTTCTCATTTTGGGATGCGTATAGGTGGTCATCCTTGTGAAAAAAAATTAGAGACATGATAATATCAAAGGATCAATGCATTTTACTTTTTGTTTTTTGAGGTTTTGAGGAAGAAAGCAAATTAGATAGGGGTGATATTAAGAATAAGAAAAGAAAGCACAGTTTTGGAAATGTATATGTATGTGCATGTGTGTGCATAGAGAACTTACCAGGTTAGCAAGCATGTAGTGGTAACTTCTGGAATTTTTACTGAGGGCTGCAACCTGCGTAAAAGGAGAAAGAGGGGGGGGGGAAAGATGAAGGGCTCGCCAGAAATAAAATTCTTTTCATTTCAAAGGAAAGAGAGGGGTTTTTTTAAAGAAATGTGGAGTTCAGACAGCATTTACATGGATTCTGTTACTGAAGTCCATCTGGGAAATGCCCTTAGCCAAGGAGAATTTTGACACATATTTATCTTTCCCTCCATCCCTCCATCCCTCCATCCCTCCATCCCTCCATCCCTCCATCCCTCCATCCCTCCATCCCTCCATCCATCCATCTATCATTTTATTTTATTTATTTATTTGATTTTTTATGCTGCCCTTCTCCTTAGACTCAGGGTGGCTTACAACATGTTAGCAATATAACTTTTTTTTAACAGAGCCAGCCTATTGCCCCTACAATCCGCGCCCTCATTTGACCCGCCTCGGAAGGATGGAAGGATGAGTCAACCTTGACCCGGTGATGAGATTTGAACCACTGACCTGCAAATCTAGCAGTCACCTTTAGTACTGCACTCTACCCACTGCGCCATCTCGGCTGTTTAATTTAGAATGCAGACATTCTACTTCCCCTCCCCACCTGAAAAGTACTGTGTTCCAACTGCCAGTTGCTTTATATTAACATGCTCTGATGCTAAGGAGTTACACATTCTACATACATTTTCAAGCTTTAAGTGTCAATGTATCACATAGCTTCATAGTGAAGCATGGGTATCCAGCTACTAGTAATTATATATAGGACATTCCATCAGAGTACTCAAGAGGTGCCCCATCACTTAAATTTGCAAGGATTTCTCTCCATAGCATGAACTTCTGGATTCATGGAAGGTAAAGTCTATACCAGTGATGGCAAACCTTTTTTCCCTCGGGTACCAAAATAGCCTGCATGCACACTATCGCGCATGCGTGAGTGCCCATACCCATAATTCAATGTCTGGGGAGGGCGAAAACAGCTTCCTGCCCTGGCCCCTGGAGGCCCTCCGGAGAAAGGAAACGGACTCTTTCCCAACTTCTGGTGGGCCCAGTAGGCTCGTGTTTCGCCCTCCCCAAGCTCCTAAGGCTTCCCTGGAGCTGGGAAAGGGTAAAAGTGCCCTCCCTCACCTCCTGGAGGCTCTCTGGAAGCCAAAAATGCCCTCCCAGAGCCTTTGTGCAAACACATAAGAACATAAGAAGAGCCCTGCTGAATCAGGCCAAAGCCCATCGAGTCCAGCATTCTGTGGCCCACCAATTGTCCATGGGGATCTTGAGCAGAAAGAGAAGGCAAGACCCTCCCTTTCCCCTGAAAAATGATACTCAAGGGAATCCTGCCTGCCTCAACCCACATAGAGGCGGCACATGGACATCTGTTTCAATAACCATGGATACAACTGGCATCCATGAATCTGTCTAATCCTGCCTTGAAGCTATCCAGGCTGACAGCTTTCACGACCTCTTCTGGAAGTGAATTCCATAAACCAATGACATGCATGTTGGAACTGAGCTGGGGCAACAGCTCGCGTGCCAGCAGATATGGCTCCGCGTGCCACCTGTGGCACCCATGCCATAGGTTTGCCATCACGGGTCTCTACCAAACAAGCTATTTTCTTGTGCATCTATTGGCAGTTCTGTGTTAGCAAAAACTTCAGAAGAGAAGGATTATGGGGTAGTGATTTCTGACAGTCTCAAAATGGGTGAGCAGTGTGGTTGGGAGGTAGGAAAAGCAAGTAGGATGCTTGGCTGCATAGCTAGAAGTATAACAAGCAGGAAGAGGGAGATTGTGATCCCGCTGTATAGAGCGCTGGTGAGACCCCATTTGGAATACTGTGTTCAGTTATGGAGACCTCACCTACAAAAAGATATGGATAAAATTGAACAAGTCCAAAGATGGGCTACAAAAATGGTGGAAGGTCTTAAGCATAAAACGTATCAGGAAAGACTTCATGAACTCAATCTGTATAGTCTGGAGGACAGAAGGGAAAGGGGGACATGATGGAAACATTCAAATATTTTAAAAGGTCCAGGAGGGAAGTGTTTTTAATAGGAAAGTGAAGACAAGAACAAGGGGGGGCACAATCTGAGGCTAGTTGGGGGAAAGATCAGAAGCAACATGAGAAAATATTATTTCACTGAAATATGTAGTAGGTGCTTGGAACAAACTTCCATCAGACATGGTTGGTGAAATCAACAGGAACTGAATTTAAACATGCCTGGGATAAACCTGTATCCATCCTAAGATAAAATACAGGAAATAGTATAAGGGCAGACTAGATGGACCAGGAGGTCTTTTTCTGCCGTCAATCTTCTATGTTTCTATGTTTCTATCTAAGGACCACAAATCTTCTGTATGTACACACGCTTAGAGCAAGTTCACAAATGAATTTCCATTATCGGATGGCACTGACCCACGAGTCACTGCATTGTACACTAATGTCCCACCTTGCAAAATTGTCTCAACATTTGTATTCATGCTTTCCTGGGGCAGGATATTGGATTATCAGGCAAACGTTAGAAGAATTTGCTTCAAATGTGCCTGGTATTGCTGGAGGCTGATAATATGAAAAGGCACAACGATGCAAAGACGTGTGAGGTATCCATGGAGAAATTTCTGTGAGTTGCTAAGGAATGAGACGTGTTGTTAAGAACTTGAAATACATCTGTTCAACTTTTCCCTGAAACGTGGCCTCTGACATACAGGCGCTGTCATCCTGGCAATCAATCTTGGGTGATTTTTTTTTTGACAAAAAAAGAAAAGTTAAACCGTAAACTTTATTGAGATAATGTTGTATTGAATTTTGCTTTGTCTCAGCCTTGCTGACTTATCAGAGGCGCTGAATTAAATTTTCCATGAGAGAGAGGTTGGTGTAGTGGTTAAGGCATCGGACCAGAAACTAAGAGGCCACGAGTTCTAGTCCTGCGCGTAAATCATCATTTAGATATTCTACTCCCCTCTCTATGTCTGAAAAATCACTAAAGGCCTAGAGGGCTCCCTGATGCACCATCCCAAACAATGACATTCACAGAACAGGGAGCTCATAGAATCATAGAATCATAGAATCATAGAATCATAGAATCATAGAATCATAGAATCATAGAATCATAGAATCATAGAATCATAGAATCATAGAATCATAGAATCATAGAATCATAGAATCATAGAATCATAGAATCATAGAATCATAGAATCATAGAAACATAGAAACATAGAAACATAGAATCATACAATCAATCATACAATCAATCATACAATCAATCATACAATCAATCATAGAATCATAGAATCATAGAATCATAGAATCATAGAATCTTAGAATCTTAGAATCTTAGAATCTTAGAATCATAGAATCTTAGAATCATAGAATCATAGAATCTTAGAATCATAGACTCATAGACTCATAGACTCATAGAATCTTAGAATCATAGAATCATAAAATCTTAGAATCATAGAATCATAGAATCATAGAATCATAGAATCATAGAATCTTAGAATCTTAGAATCTTAGAATCATAGAATCATAGAATCATAGAATCATAGAATCTTAGAATCATAGAATCATAGAATCATAGAATCTTGGAATCTTGGAATCATAGACTCATAGACTCATAGACTCATAGAATCATAGAATCTTAGAATCATAGAATCTTAGAATCATAGAATCATAGAATCATAGAATCATAGAATCATAGAATCATAGAATCATAGAATCATAGAATCATAGAATCATAGAATCATAGAATCATAGAATCATAGAATCATAGAATCATAGAATCATAGAATCATAGAATCATAGAATCATAGAATCATAGAATCATAGAATCATAGAATCATAGAATCATAGAATCATGAAATCAATCATAGAATCATAGAATCACAGAGTTGGAAGGGACCTCCAGGGACATCGGGTCCAACCCCTTGCTCAATGCCGAATTCACAGGTTATGGCACAAAGTGGACACACAAAACAGGTGAAACTCAGATCACACCCCTGAAGCTGCCATCTTGACCATATTCTATACCACTTCTCTCTGCCCAGAAGGTAGTTTTGCATTACCCCTCTCTCTTCTCCTCTCTACTCTCTCTCTCTTGTTCTCTCTCCTCCTTTCTCTTATCTCTCCTCTCTCTTGTTTTCTCCCCCTGTCCCTTCTCCTTTCTTTTTTTCTTCTCTTTTCCTCTCTTCTCATCTCTCTTTTTTCTCTCTCTATCTCCTCTCTCTTATTCTCTCTCTCTTCTATCTTCTCCTTTCTATCTTCTCTTCTCCTCTCTTCTCTCTCTCTTACATCCCCTTTCTTATTCTCTCTCTTCTCTCCTCCTCCTCCTCTCTCTCTTCTTTTCTTCTCTCTTCTCCCCTCTTCTCTGCCTCTTTCTTCTCTCTTCTCTGCCTCTTTCTTCTCTTTTCTCTGTCTCTTTCTTCTCTCTTCTCCTACCTCTCTTACCTCCTCTCTCTTATTCTCTCTCTTTTCTCTCTTTTCCTCTCTCTCTCTTTCTTCTTTTCTTCTCTCTCCTCTCTTTCTTCTCTATCTTATCTCTTCTCTCTCTCTCTTCTCTTACCTCCTCTCTCTTATTCTCTCTCTTCTCTCTTTTATTTATTTATTTATTCAATTTTATTTATTTATTTATTTATTCAATTTTTATGCCGCCCTTCTCCGTAGACTCAGGGCGGCTTACAACATGTTAGCAATAGTACTTTTTTAACAGAGCTAGGCTATTGCCCCCACAATCCGGGTCCTCTCTCTGTCTCTTTCTTCCTTTCTTCTCTCTCCTCCTCTCTCCTCTCTTCTCCTGTATCTTCTCTCTTCTCTCTCTTCTCTCTCTCTATTTCCTCTCTTCTCCTCTCTTCTCCCCTTTCTCTTCCTTTTCTCTCCCCCCTCTCTCTTTCAAATAAAAAAAAACTTTCCAAAAGAAACGAAGAAAGAAAATACAGCTGGGATAGGAAGATGAGCCAGAATGTTGGAACGAACATCAGAAGTCAGGTTTAGTTTGATAAATGGGAGAAAGTGCTTCTCAAAACCTGGTTTTCAATCCTAGGAGGAACACCCCCCCCCCCCCCAATTATCCTTCATGTGTCATTCTCCCGCTGAGTGTAAGTGGGAGCATTTTTTTTTTGCAGCTGGTCTTTGAATGCTTGCTACCCACACACAAATTTTCAGCTTCCCCCTTCTTGCCTGCCCTAAAGTTCAGTCACTCCTGTGGGCGAATGGAAAATAGGCCATTAATTACTTCTTTCTGGCCAGCCTGTCTTTGAGGGAGGGGTGAGAAACACTTCTGGATCTGCAGCGGATCTGAAAGTGGTTGAGAAAAAGAGCAGCTCAGTTGCGCCAGAAGAATGGCAAGACCCCTCCCGAAAATACCTTTACGGCAGGCAAGCCTCAAGGTGGATTTGAAGGAACAGAAAACATGGTACTGTTGAAAGGAATGTTGTTATTGTCATTATTATTATTATTATTATTATTATTATTATTACTACTACTACTACTATACTATTACTATTACTACTACTGTCATTGTTATAGTTATTATTATTGTTGTTATTATTATTATTATTACTACTACTGCTATACTATTACTATTATTACTACTGTCATTGTCATTGTTATTATCGTTGTTGTTATTATTATTATTATTACTACTACTATGCTATACTCTACTCTACTCTACTCTTACTCTTACTCTTACTCTTACTCTTACTATTACTATTACTATTACTATTTTAATATTAATATTTTTAATATTAGATTTGTTTCACTATAATATTGTTTTTTATTATTGTTGTGAGCTGCCCCGAGTCTTTGGAGAGGGGCGGCATACAAATCTAATAAATAATAATAATAATAATAATAATAATAATAATAATAATAATAATAATAATAATAATTACTATTACTATTACTATTATTATTACTATTATTATTATTACTATTACTATTACTACTACTACTGTCATTGTTGTTGTTGTTGTTATTATTATTATTACTACTACTATTACTACTACTACTACTTCTACTACTACTACTACTACTACTACTACTACAGTGGTTCCTTGACTTTCGCAGGTCCGACTTTTGCGGAAAGGCTATACCATGGGTTTTCAAAAAATATTAATTAAAAATTACTCCACGGTTTTTTTGAACACCACAGGTTTTCCTGTGGCCGACCGATGGACAATACTGTGCGTTTTAACTCTCCTCCACCCCCCCAGCCATCCTAATTCTTTAAATAAAAGCTCCAGGGGGCGGTGAGTGCGTGGGGAGGGGAGGGGGGAGGAGACCCCCGCTTTGCACCCATGGAGGGGTGCACCCTTGTATTGTCCCCCCCCCGGCGTACAAATCTAATAAATTATTATTAATTATTAACCGCTGCTTGCTTAGCGTCAGAAATGTGAGGGATCAGCTGTGGTCGCAAGTCAAGTCAAGTAGTGATTTCTGACAGTCTCAAACTGGGTGAACAGTGCGGTCAGGCGGTTGGGCAAGCAAGTAGAATGCTTGGCTGCATAGTTAGAGGTATAACAAGCAGGAAGAGGGAGATTGTGATTCCACTGTAGAGAGCGCTGGTGAGACCCCATTTGGAATCATACTGTGTCCAATTCTGGAGATCTCACCTACAGAAAGATACTGATGCAATTGAATGGGTCCAAAGACGGGCTACAAGAATGGTGGAAGGTCTTAAGCATAAAATGTATCAGGAAAGACTTCATGAACTCAATCTGTATAGTCTGCAGGACAGAAGGAAAAGGGGGGACATGATCGAAACATTTAAATATGTTAAAGGGTTAAATAAGGTTCAGGAGGGAAGTGTTTTTAATAGGAAAGTGAACACAACAACAAGGAGGCACAATATGTGGTTAGTTGGGGGAAAGATCAGAAGCACCGTGAGAAAATATTATTTCACTGAAAGAGTAGTAGATGCTTGGAACAAACTTCCAGCAGGCGTGGTTGGTCAATCCACAGTCACTGAATTGAAACATGCCTGGGATAAACATATATCCACCCTAAGATAAAATACAGGAAATAGTATAAGGGCAGATTAGATGCACCAGGAGGTCTTTTTCCGCCGTCAATCTTCTATGTTTCTATGTTTCTAAGGACTAACCCTATCCCTTTAGGTCTGCCGATCCCATTGGCTTCCTTCCCTGCCGCCCATTGGCTTATCGCAAACGCCACCTCATTGGATCCACATCACAAGCTCCCTCGACGCTTTGCAGAGCTTAATAGATTTCCAGCATAGATTCAAAAGGCTTGAGTGCAGGATGAAACCATCCACCCGGCTGCCGCGTGAGAAAATGCAGCAATTCCAGAAGATATGCAACCCGTTTTTTAAATATATATTTAATTTTTTTTTCAAACAGAACACTGAGCTTTAATGGAACCCAAAAATAGTGCATTTAAAATAATCAGGCCGCCCTTCTAGCTTCAGGCCAATGGCATGTAAGTCATCAAGAAATATTTTGAGGATCTGAAGAGAACGAGAGGCAGGCTTATCGCAACCAATCAAGCACAGTGGCATCAGGCCCTCGGGAGCAAATGAATCTGATAATAATTTAATCAAGGCTTCCTGCAGAACAGAAAGGCACAGCAGAACACATACGTTGGTTCATCTGTTCGCACGTTCTCATTTTTTTTTAAGCCCAGGGAAAACTGAGTGAAAGGGGGAGAGAGAAGAGAGAGAGAGGAAGGGAGGAAAGGAGGGAGAGAAGAGAGAAAGAAAGAGAAAGAGGGAGGGAGGAAGAGAGAAAGTGAGAGAGAGAGAAAGAGGAAGGAAGAGAGAGAAAGAGAGAGAGAGAAAGAAAGAAAGAAGGAGGGGGGAGAGAAAGAGGAAGAGAGAGGAAGAAAGGAAGAGAGAAAAAGAGAAAGAAAGGGAGGGAGGGAGAGAAAAAAGAGAGAGGGAGGGAGGAAGAAAGAAAGAGACAGGGAGAAAGGAAGAGAGAGAAAGGAAGAAAGGAAGAGAGAGAAAGAAAGGAAGGGAGGAAGAGAAAGAAAGAGAAAGAGAGGGAGGAAGGAAGGCAGAGAGAGAGAGAAAAAGAGGAAGAAAGGAAAAGAGAGAAAGAGAAAGAAAGGGAGTGAGTGAGAAAGAGAAATAGAGAGAAAGGGAGGGAAGGAGAGAGAGAGACGCTATAGCAATTTCATGAAAATTTGGTTGAGTGTCTCTGCTTTTGCAATCATATTTATCTTCAACACAGGAGAAGAGCATCTAAGATGATGATGATAATAATAATAATAATAATAATAATAATAATAATAATAATAATAATAATTTATTAGATTTGTATGCCGCCCCTCTCCAAAGACTCAAAGGCTTGAAAACTAAACCATAGGAAGAACGACTGCAGGTTTTGGGTCCAGGCTAGTCTAAAGAAAAGAAGAATTAGGGGCCACGTAATAGCAGTATCTCAGTAATTGAGGCAGGGGCTGCCACAAAGAAGAGAGGGGGTCAAATTATTCTACAAAGCATCAGAAGGCAGGACAAGGAACAATGGATAGCAATAGCATTTAGCATTTAGACTTATATACCGCTTCACCGTGCTTTACAGCCCTCTCTAAGCGGTTTACAGAAAATCAGCCTTTTGCCCCCAACAATCTGCATCCTCGTTTTATCAACGTCGGAAGGATGGAAGGCTGAGTCCACCTTGAGCCTACTGGGATTCGATCTGCCAAACTGCTGGCAGCCAGTGATCAGCAGAAGTAGCTTGCATTACTGTGCTCTAACCACTGCACCACCGAGGCTTTAGATGGAAACTGATCAAAGAGAGAAACAACCTGGAATTCAGGATATACTTGCTAACGGTTGAGGACAATGAATTACTGGAGCAGAAGTTGCCTTCAGAAATTGTGGGCACTCTATCACTGGAGGCTTTTAAGAAGAGGCTGGACAGCCACTTAACTGAAATTGTGTAGGTCCTTGAAGGTGAACCTATGGCAAGCGTGCCCAAAGTGGCACATAAAGTCATGTTGTCTGGCATGTGCAATCTTGCTTGTTTGGCCATCCCAGCTCAAGGTTAACTCAGCCTTCCATCCTTCCAAGGTGGGTAAAATTAGGACACAGATTGTTGGAGGCAAGAGGTTGACTCTGTAAACTGCTTCTAGAGGGGCAGCTTCCTCTTACCTTACTGGTGAGCTGGATGGATGGATGAAAGGAAGGAAGGAAGGAAAGAAAGAAAGAAAGAAAGAAAGAAAGAAGGAAGGAAGGAAAGAAAGAAAGAAGGAAGGAAGGAAGGAAGGAAGGTAGGAAGGAAGGAAGGAAGGAAGGTAGGAAGGAAGGAAGGAAGGAAGGAAGGTAGGTAGGAAGGAAGGAAGGAAGGTAGGAAGGAAGGAAGGGAGGGAGGAAGGTAGGAAGGTAAGGAAGGAAGGTAGATAGGAAGGAAGGAAAGAAAGAAGGAAGGAAGGAAGGTAGGAAGGAAGGAAGGTAAGAGGCAAGGAAGGTAAGAAGGAAGGAAGGTAGGAAGGTAAGGAAGGAAGGTAAGGAAGGAAGGTAGATAGGAAGGAAGGAAGGAAGGAAAGAAAGAAAGAAGGAAGGAAGGAACTAAGGAAGGAGTGTAGGAAGGTAAGAAGCAAGGAAGGTAAGAAGGAAGGAAGGTAGGAAGGTAAGGAAGGAAGGTAAGGAAGGAAGGTAGATAGGAAGGAAGGAAGGAAGGAAAGAAAGAAGGAAGGAAGGAACTAAGGAAGGAGTGTAGGAAGGTAAGAAGCAAGGAAGGTAAGAAGGAAGGAAGGTAGGAAGGTAGGAAGGTAAGGAAGGAATGTAGATATGAAGGAAGGTAGGTAAGTAGGAAGGAAGGAAGGAAGGAAGGTAGGAAGGTAGGAAGGAAGGTAGGAAGGAAAGGAAGGTAGGAAGGAAAGGAAGGTAATGGCTCTTCTGGGTGGGGAAAACCTGGAAGCTTTCAGATTTAGGTTTCTCTAATGGAAGTTTGAGGAAACTCGGAGTTTTCTTCCATTGGGGGGGTGATATTTGGGAACCCTGACATACAATTGCTAGCAACTGCTAACTTTCAGCACTCCATCTCCAGAATAAATAATACCTTGGGCCCGGCAACAATTATTTTCTTTTTCTGCAACCTCATTGCTTACTGCAAAATGTAAACCAGGCATCCGAGTTACCGAAGGAGATTAATCCTAAAGCTTAATTGGAAACCGAAGGCTGTCAGAATCCCTCCTTCCAATTTATTTATAATGGAGGAGACTCGCTGATCATTGCCCCCCAGTCAATTATATCACTGACTTTAAATGAATTTTCTAATATTAGATGAAGTTCCAGGCTGCGGTTCCTCGGAACGAAAGTTCTGCTGAGTAAAATTGATGCAGTAAGGCCCTCTATATTTTTCTTCTAGATAATTCCAAGCCGTAAAAGCTGGTTTATTTATAACTGCAGCATGCCTGGCGCTTCACAAAACAGTAGGGACAGGCCCCCTATGGAGCGGGTTTATAAAATATTTAAGCTATCCATAAATAATGTTTAAACCCATTTGCAACCTAGAATATTTAAACTTTTTATAAATAATTTCCATCCAATGACATCAGAGTTTGCCAGCGAGCTGATTTTAAAAATAATGGGGTTGTACTCTTTTTTTCACTCTCACCTTAAGACAATAATTCACCGTATCTGATGATGTATGTATTGATAGGAAATTTATATACTGAGGTACAAGCACCATGCAATCCGACCTCAACTCTTGTGAAACGTCAAGGAATTTTAATGGATATCTGAATTAGAAACATAGAAACACAGAAGATTGACGGCAGTCTGCCCTTATACTAGTTCCTGTATTTTATCTTAGGATGGATATATGTTTATCCCAGGCATGTTTAAATTCAGTGACTGTGGATTTACCAACCACGTCTGCTGGAAGTTTGTTCCAAGGATCTATTACTCTTTTGGTAAAATAATGTTTTCTCATGTTGCTTCTGATCTCTCCCCCAACTAACCTCCGATTGTGCCCCCTTGTTCTTGCGTTCACTTTCACATATTTAAATGTTTCAATCATGTTCTCCCCCTTTCCCTTCTGTCTCTAGACTATACAGATTGAGTTTATTAAGTCTTTCCTGATACTAGGACGAGGGGGCCTTCCTTAAAGCTCATAGGGAAGAAATTGAGGACAAATAAAGGGAAATATTTCTTCACCCAGAGGGCCATTGGTTTAAGGAATTCCCTTCCAGAAGAGATCACGACAGCTGTCAGCCTGGATAACTTCAAGGCAGGATTAAAGAAATTCATGGTTATTGAAATGGATATCCAAGTGCTGCTATCCCAATTAATCAGTGGGATAGCTTGCCTCTAGAAGTTGTGAATGCTCCAACAATAGACATTTTTAAGAAGAGATTGGATAACCATTTGTCTGAAGTGTTGTAGGGTTTCCTGCCTAAGCAGGAGGTTGAACTAGAAGACCTCCAAGGTCCCTTCCAACTCTGTTATTCTATTATATTATTTTTCAATAAAGACAGGCAAGAGGTGAAGTGAAACAACCCTAAATTCTGCTGCATGAGTCCCAGCGACCAGTTAGGTCCCACAGAGTTGGCCTTCTCCACGTCCCATTGACTAGAAAATGTCATTTGGCAGGACCTACGGGAAGAGCCTTTTCTGTGTGAGCCCCAGCCCTCTGGAATCAGCTCCCCCCGGAGACTCGCACTGCCCCCACCCTCCTCACCTTCCGTAAAAGCTGAAAGACCTATTTATGCTGCCAGGCCCGGAGCCATTAGATCCTAGCCCCCTGGCCGACAAACGTAATATGTTTTGTGGCGTGAATGGCAATGAATGATTTTAAATTTTATGAGAGTTTTTAAAGTTTTGTAGTTATATTGATTGGATTTTTAGATATATTGTAAATATTGTAAATATTGTATATATTGTTTGTGACATGTTGTGAGCCACCCCGAGTCCTTGGAGAGGGGTGGCATACAAATCCAACAGTGATAAAAACAATACATGGTAAGAAATCTAATAATTAAAATCTAAAATAACAATTTTACATTACAAAAAAAAAAACACAACCTCCCCCCCCAATAGATAAAATACATACCCACAGTCATATCATGCACAAAGTTACATAGACAAGGGGGGAGATGCCTCAGTTCCCCCAAGCCTGATGACAGAGGTGGGTTTTAAGGAGTTTACGAAAGGCAAGGAGGGTGGGGGCAGTCCTAATCTCTGGGGGGAGTTGATTCCAGAGGGTCGGAGCTGCCACAGAGAAAGCTCTTCCCCTGGGTCCCGCCAGAAGACATTGTTTAGTAGACGGGACCCGGAGAAGACCAACCCTGTGGGACCTAACTGGCTGCTGGGATTCGTGCGGCAGAAGGGGGTCTCACAGATATCCTGGTCCGGTGCCATGAAGAGCTTTATAGGTCATTACCAACACTTTGAATTGTGACCGGAAACTGATCGGCAACCAATGCAGACTGCAAAGTGTTGGTGTAAAATGGGCATACTTAGGACAGCCCATGATTGCTCTCGCAGCTGCATTCTGCACAATCTGAAGTTTCCGAACACTTTTCAAAGGTAGTCCCATGTAGAGAGCGTTACAATAGTCGAACCTCGAGGTGATGAGGGCATGAGTGACTGTGAGCAGTGACTCCTGGTCCAGATAGGGCCGCAACTGGTGCACCAGGCGAACCTGGGCAAATACCCCCTTGCCACAGCTGAAAGATGTTTCTCTAATGTAAGCTGTGGATCGAGGAGGACGCCCAAGTTGCGGACCCTCTCTGAGGGGGTCAATAATTCCCCCTCCAGGGTGATGGACGGACAGATGGAATTGTCCTTGGGAGGCAAAACCCACAGCCACTCCATCTTATCAGAGTTGAGTTTCAGTCTGTTGACACCCATCCAGGCCCCAACAGCCTCCAGACACCGGCACATCACTTCCACTGCTTCATTGACTGGACATGGGGTGGAGATGTAAAGTTGGGTATCATCCGCGTACTGATGATACCTCACCCCATGCCTTGGGTTTTTTTGAAACAGCAACACCAAAGGGGGATCTGAAACATCTAACAAAAAGTGCAAGACATTCCTTCCCTCATCCCGATGACCTTCCAGGAGGCAATGAGCAACGTTCATCCTGTATGTAAACCATATGTAAGAAATATAGCCAGCAAGACTCAAGCCCACGGCTGGTTCTCACCTGTTCCAAAATGACGTTTATCCTTTCTACTTCGCAATCGATCAAGTATTTCTTCTCTTGCCGCTTGTCCATTTCTTCGATGATTGCCTTGAACTCCTGGACATCTTTGATGTTCCCCACCGATCGGGCCGTCACTTGCCAATTATTTTGCACAGCGGCTTCCATAATTGCTTGGAGGATGGAAAAACCTAAGGCAAGTGAAAAGAAAGTGGATGAGAGGAGTTGCAAGAAATAAAAACTCATGTTTGGGGTTTTAAAGAAGCTCTTATTTAGAAGTTTGAGCACCCACAAAACAAGGTCCCAGGCTGGGGAGTTAAAATAATCTCCTCCTCCGGTTGTAAGCTGAACATCAGTCACCTGAGTAGTAAAATACAGTGGTACCTCTACCTAAGGATGCCTCTACTTACGAACTTTTCTAGATAAGAACCGGGTGTTCAAGATTTTTTTGCCTCTTCTCAAGAACCATTTTCCACTTACAAACCTGAGCCTCCGAAACTGTAACTGGAAAAGGTGGGGAGAAGCCTCCATGGGGCCTCCCTAGGAAACTCCTGGGAGGAAACAGGGCCGGAAAATGTGGGGAGAAGCCTCTGTGGGGCCTCTCCAGGAATCTCCTGGGAGGAAATAGGGCCGGAAAAGGCAGGGAGAATTCGCTGTGGGGCCTCTCTAGGAATCTCCTGGGAGGAAAAAGGGGCGGAAAAGGTGGGGAGAAGCCTCGGTGGGGCCTCTCCAGGAATCTCCTGGGAGGAAACAGGGCCGGAAAAGGCAGGGAGAATCCGCTGTGGGGCCTCTCTAGGAATCTCCTGGGAGGAAACAGGACCGGAAGAGGCGGGGAGAAGCCTCTGTGGGGCCTCTCTAGAAATCTCCTGGGAGGAAACAGGGGCGGAAAAGGTGGGGAGAAGCCTCTGTGGGGCCTTTTTAGGAATCTCCTGGGAGGAAACAGGGATGGAAAAGGCAGGGAGAAACCTCTGTGGGGCCTCTTTAGGAATCTCCTGGGAGGAAACAGGGCTGGAAAAGGCAGGGAGAAACCTCTGTGGGGCCTCTCTAGGAATCTCCTGGGAGGAAACAGAGTTACGGTAACTTGCAATACTGAACTGTAACCAAGTGGTGGACACCATCTTCACAGTCCAGTACCATTGGATCACTCTGTCTAGGACTGGTGGGTATTAAAGTCCCATATGCCTGGAGGAAACAGAGGCATTAATTCAGTGTTTTTTCCAGCCCTCCCCTTATATCACCGTCCCAGGTTACCAGACTTCCAAAACTGGAGCAGAATAGCACAGACTCCATTCCCAGATACAGGAAAATGCCAATTAAGTTATTACGGTGAATATCCAAGGCGCAAAATAAGGGGCCTTGTGCTTTTACCGAGATTCATTTATTTTTTTTAATTTCATGTGGTGTGTTTAAAAAAAAAAGTAATCATATTAAATAACACTTCTAAAGCTCCCATTAAGGTAATATCGACTCATTTAGCCATTTCAACAGAGCAGAAAGGAAGCTGGGAAGGAACAAAGCTAGTCGCAGTGGGAAGTTTATGCTTGCAAGTGGGCAATTCACTTGCCATGAACAATGGAGGCTGGGATTTAAGCAGACTGAGTCAAACTCCAGAGGGCTCACTGCAGAGCAACAGGGGAAAGTGTAATTTCTACCTTGAAGGCTATCTATGAAGCTTTCTTTCTTTCTTTCTTTCTTTCCTTCCTTTCTTTCTTCTTTCTTTCTTTTCTTCCTTCCTTCCTTCCTTCTTTCTCTTTCTTCCTTCTTTCTTTCTTTCCTTCCTTCTTTCTTTTTTCTTTCTTTCTTTCTTTCTTTCTTTCCTTCCTTCCTTCTTTCTTTCTTCCCTTCCCCTCCCACTCCCCCTGCTCCTCCCCTCCTCCTCCTCTTTTCCCAAGAATAGAAACCCACTTATACTCCGGGATAAGTTAGGGGTGCAATGTCCTTTTCTGCTGACTACACTGCTGGGGCGAAAAAGGGAACACTTAAACAACACAATATAACTCCAAATAAATCAAACTTCTGTGAAACCAAACTGTCCACTTAGGAAGCAGCACTTATTGACCATCAATTTCACCTGCTGTTGGGCACATTCAACTTTGTACAGAACAAAGGATTCAATGAGAATAGTTCATTCATTCAGATCTAGGATGTGTTCTTTGAGTGTTCCCTTTATTTATTTTTGAGCAGTCTATTCTACTCTACTCTACTCTACTCTACTCTATTCCATTCCATTCCATTCCATTCCATTCCACTCCACTCCACTCCATTCCATTCCATATTATTCCATTCTATTCCATTCCATTCCATTCATGTATGGAGCTGACTTGTGCCTTGTCACATCTCTGCTAGACTACTATTATTAGCTTTGGGTTGACCCGTCCTTGAAGATGATAGAGAAGATACAGGAGAGTGGAAAAACCCACCTGAAGACTGCATTATTTCAGCCGGACATATTCATGGAAACTAGCGCGCCTAATCAATATGTGGCAACTTTTCCACCGTTTAGTACTGATGTGAGATTTCATCCTCACGATGCGTAAAGGTGCTAATGGACTTATCCGCTTGCTTTTGTGCCTTTTGCAAAAAAAGATCCAATCCCCAGCCCTTTGAAGCACGGCCTATTTTAAATTATAACTTTTGAGCGGGGGTTTTCAGGCTCCCTTAATGCTGCCTTGACTTTTGCATTTCATTGTGGCTCTTAGATCTTCCTGAGTTGCATTTTATTCCTTCACAATGAATGTGTGTTGTGTTTGGGAATACTGTCTGTCTTCCCCACTCTCTCCAGAGACGGGTAAAACAGAAGATTTACATATGTATAATACAATGAATCCAATCTTCCTTAACATCGTATTTTACAACGATGGCTGTGATGGGTGAGACAACATTACAATTCCACTACTTGTCAAAGAAAAGAGTAGGTACAAGCCTTGGTTATTCATCAGCTTACAAATGACTCATTTGATAGTTGAAAACTCCAAGTGCAATTAAAGTAGAAATTTACATCTTTTTTTAAAAAAAAAACAACCCAAACCTAAGGGGAGAACAATTGTTGCTTTACTACCTGCGCTTAAAAGTGTTGAATGTTGTACTTCTTATCTTTAAGACAAATTGCAAATGAAGTTGAAGGGCCATGATTTTTAAAAATAAAGACTTGATTGCCCGTAAAACTCTAGACTTCTGTGACCTTTAAAGCCCTACATGGCTTTGGACCAGACTACCTCCGGAACTGCCTGCTACCGCACGAATCCCAGGGACCGATAAGGTCCCACAGAGTTGGCCTTCTCTGGGTCCTGTCGACTAAACAATGTCGTTTGGCAGGCCCCAGGGGAAGAGCCTTCTCTGTGGCGGCCCCGGCCCTCTGGAACCAACTCCCCCCGGAGATTTTTTTAAAAATTTTTATTCATTTGTCCAATACACAAGTACATAGGAAGAAAAATAGACATATGGTAATATATATAAGGGTAAAAGTGAACTAAGAGGAGAGGATATATGAAAGGAAGAGAATATATATGATAGGTGAAAGAGAGGAAAGACAATTGGACAGGGGACGAAAGGCAGACCAGTGCACTTATGTACGCCCCTTACTGGCCTCTTAGGAACCTGGAGAGGTCAATCGTGGAAAGTCTAGGGGAGAAATCTTGGGGGTTAGGGGTTGACACTATTGAGTCCGGTAATGAGTTCCACACTTCGATAACTCGATTGTTGAAATCATATTTTTTACAGTCAAGTTTGGAGCGGTTCGTATTAAGTTTGAATCTGTTGCGTGCTCCTGTGTTGTTGCGATTGAAGCTGAAGTAGTCATTGACCGGTAGAACGTTGCAGCATATGATCTTGTGGGCAATACTTAGATCGTGTTTTAGGCGACGTAGTTCTAAGCTTTCTAGACCTAGGATTGATAGTCTGCTTTCCTAGGGTATTCTGTTGCAAAGGGGAGTTTGCAAAAAATCAAACGACAACTGTCGTTGGCTGGCGCCGATGCAAATGACTATCGGCCCGCTCCTGTTTAGGAATTTATGCAAGGAAAAAAGGATCTAATTAGGAATCCTGCAGTTAGTAATTAGTGGGTTGGAGGACAGTGCCAAGTCGCTGGGGGAGACGGTTGATCTCTGTTCCAGGAAGGCTGAAGGCTTGAAGTCAGGAACTGCAGACTTTTGTAACAATCAGGTAATTTTCAGCAGGAGGTGAGCGGCGGCTGCTTAGAAAGAAAACAATTGAAGTCTGTTCAAAGACCCTCAAAAGATCTAATCCAGGGAAAGGCAAAAAAGAGAGTTGATTGAGTGAGTTGCAAAACATCTTCCTTGTTCATCAAAAAAAGAAAGGCTCAGATCCCCTGCTTTGAAATTATTTTAATGGTACATTTGTAAGTCTTTGCACATTTGCAAGACAGAAGGGCAAGTTCTTTCTTTTTTCTTTCTTTCTTTCTTTCTATCTTTCTTTATTTCCTTCTTTCTTCATTTCTCTTTCTTTCTATCTATCATCTTTCTTTCTTTCCTTCTTTCTTCATTTCTCTTTCTTTCTTTCTTTCTTTCTATCTTTCTTTCCTTCTTTCTTCATTTCTCTTTCTATCTATCTATCTATCTATCTTTCTTTCTTTCCTTCTTTCTTCATTTCTCTTTCTTTCTTTCTATCTATCTATCTATCTATCTATCTGTCTTTCTTTCCTTCTTTCTTCATTTATCTTTCTTTCTTTCTTTTTTTCTTTCTTTCTATCTACCCTTCCTTCCTTCTCCCTTCTGCTCTCCCTCCCTCCCTTCTCTCCTCTCCCCTCCCAGTCTTCCTCTCTTCCATTTGCAGATTGAAGGCGAGGCTTTTCTCAACTGTATAGTGACAGGAGATGAAACTTGGGCTTATCATCATACTCCAGAGAGCAAACATCAATCAATGCAGTGGCGCCATACCCATTCTCCTTCAGCCAAAAAAATCCAAAACTCAGCAACCGGCAAGAAAAATCTTGGGCACCCATTGTGCACAAATCTTGGGATTGGACTAGAAGACTTTCAAGGTCCCTTCCAACTTCTCTTCTCTTCTCCTTTTCTTTTCTTTTCTTTTCTTCCCTTCCCTTCCCTTCCTTTCCCTTCCCTTCCCTTCCATTCTATTCTTTCTTCATTCCATTTCTACTCTACTCTTCTCTTTCTTCATTCCATTATTCTACTTCACTCCACTCCATTCCATTCTATTCTATTCTATTCTTTCTTCATTCCATTTCTACTCTACTCTACTCTACTCTACTCTACTCTACTCTACTCTTTCTTCATTCCATTATTCTACTCCACTCCACTCCATTCCATTCCATTCTATTCTATTCTTTCTTCATTCCATTTCTACTCTACTCTATTCTTTATTCATTCCATTATTCTACTCCACTCCACTCCACTCCATTCCATTCTATTCTATTCTATTCTATTCTATTCTATTCTACATCAGATCCATTTCCAGCTAAAAACAGAAGCAATCTTAAATCTTCAATACAACGAGCTTTCCCTCTATCACATCATCTAAACCAGGGGTGTCAAATGCAAGTACCAGAAGCCAGATTTGGCCCATGCTGTGCTTAGATCCATGCTCCATTTTTGCTGACAGGGGGGTCATTGGGGTCAAAAATGGAGCCTTGAAGAGTGATGTGAGCTGCCCACATCCCCTGGCCATACTCCTCCCCCCCTGTCCCTCTGAGATCAAACACAATCCTGACTCAGCCCTCAATGAAATCGAGTTTGACACCCCTTGTCTAAACAGTTGTAATATTTGTTCAATAACTTGGATTCAAACATTAGTTCGCTTAAAATGCTCAATGGAATCTGCCTCACACTTTAACGGTGGTGCAGAAAGATTCATTTACTACTGGCAAAAAATATGCAATGGAAGTGCAATAATTTCAAAAGCATACATCATCTTAAATTACATACCGAGCAAATTAATTTTTTTTATATACTTCTGCCTGCATATTGATAGATGGCTCTTTTAAAAAATTAAAGTCCCCCCCCCCCCATCCAACTGCTGAGTTCAAGTAATGATAAACATTATTCCTTTGGAAAAACAACCCCAGGAATAGAATTAGAATTAGAAAATAATTTATAAAGCATGAGTTTCTGTGTTACTTACTCTGCGTTAGATAAATGTCCCAGAAACACCAAATATTGGGCTATTTGAATTGTCTTTCTGTGTCGAAAAAAGACTCTTGATGTTTAACCTTTATTGGCAATGATTTAAAAAATATACACTTTCCCTCTACACTAAGCTGCAACTCTAGTATATTTATGATACATGTGATACGTATATGTGACAAGAACGCCTCTACTTAAGAACTTTTCTAGATAAGTGTTGTGATTCAGTCTGAGGCTCCTCAGGGAATGGCTGGAACTCTGCCGGCTCCATGCTCAGAGGGGGAGGACGAGGAACAGGAGGAGGAGGAGGACAAGGCAGATGGGGAAGAGGAATGTCAGGATGAGGAGGAGGGAGAACAGCCTGAGACCCCCGGGGGGGAGCTCTCCCCAGTGAGTAGCGTGGAGTCATTAGATGAGAACGGACAAGCCATCATAGATATGAGGCAGAGAAGGGCAGCACAACGAAGGGGACAATTAGCCAGGTATTTCCATCCCTAATAGGCAACAGCTGGGTTTGGGTGTGGTTCTCCTCAGAAAGATTGAAAAGGCAGGCCCGCCCTTCTTGTATTATGGAGAGTTATCTTTTAGGAGTCCTGTGACCTTGCTTCGATCCTTGGCGTCTCTGATTCTGGCTTGTGGCCTCGAAGGCTGAAAACTTGGGAGAGGCGTGGGTTTTATTATCTACAGTGGTGTGTGTGCCAGCAAGAAG
>NC_091957.1:52138930-52203930 GCF_031021105.1 Erythrolamprus reginae
GGTGGTTTGCACTGATTTTTTGCTTCTGCGCATGAGCGGAAGCAAACCTAATGGTGAAAATCACCAAATTCACGCTCTTGGCACATCCTAGCATGCACATGTGCCCATGCGCACATGTGTACATGCTGAGAAGCCAAATCTCGCACAGACACGAGGGCACTCCAATAGAACGTAAGATGAACAGCCCTTCACTGCATCAGATACTTCTTTTCTTTTTCTTAAAAAAAATAATCTTTATTAAGTTTCCACATATAAAACTAGGAAGAAAAAAAACAATTTAAACAAAGAGAACATACAAAGAAAAGAAAGAAACAAGACAGACAGACAAAAAACAATTTGAAATTAAATAAGTAGGTGGTATTTCTGGATAATATTTCACATGGTATCGGTTTGCATTGATTTTAAATACTTGACTTGTACTTAATATGCTTTTACCTTTTCCAACCTTCCACACCCAACATTCTAAATTCAGGAATAATTAGAAAGTCAAGCAGAAATAATAAAAAGTGGCTTCAAAATTTTTAAAAAAACAGACAAATGACTTATAAAGCCCTTCATGGCATCGGACCAGAATATCTCCGGGACCGCCTTCTGCCGCATGAATCCCAGCGACCGATTAGGTCCCACAGAATTGGCCTTCTCCGGGTCCCGTCGACTAAACAATGTCGTTTGGCGGGTCCCAGAGGAAGAGCCTTCTCTGTGGCGGCCCGACCCTCTGGAACCAGCTCCCCCCTGAGATTAGAACTGCTCCCACCCTCCTTGCCTTCCGCAAACTCCTTAAGACTCACCTCTGCCATCAGGCATGGGGGAACTAAAACATCTTCCCCAGGCCTATACTGTTTATGTATGGTATGTTGTGTGCATGTTTTTTTTTAAAAATTATGGGTTTTTAGCTTTCTAATTATTGAATTTGTATTATATATTGTTTTCTGTTGCTGTTGTGAGCCGCCCCGAGTCTGTGGAGAGGGGCGGCATACAAATTTAATGAATAAATAAATAAATAAATAAATATAAACTTAAACAACATATAAAAGGTATTCAGTTTCAGTGGTATTCTACTGTATGTATCCACAATAAATTAATATTTTCTTTCACTACATACATATATTTATTTGAAGAAGACATAATTTGTCAACCATATTGTTGACTATCACTATCAAGCGACCTAATATTAGGTATTTGCAGAGAATTTCTCACAGATACTTCTTTTCTATCATGCTATTTTCCAGGTCTCCATTTCCACCACCACCACCACCAAATAGCCATATTACATCTCTATCCTCTTATGAACTCTATCTCCGGCTGTTGCACAAGTTGATGCTTAAAACATCTAGAGAGACGAGTTCATTATCCATTACAACGGGGACATTTAAATTGCTAGATTGCCACTTGCAATCCATTCAAAAAAATCTCCCAAAGTATTTCTATTAAAGTGAACATCCGTGAAATGATCCTAATTTGTTGAAATGAATTAATGATGATTGGGAGCCCTTGGTGCTCTCTCCCAAAGGTGGACTGCTACCGGTTTGGATCGGTTCTTTAGAACTGGTAGCAGAAATCAGCAAAATCTCTTGAGCACGAGTATCCTCCCATGAGATTCAGCTTCCTGAGTGTTCTGCCTGACTGGCTCAGGCAATGCGTAATAGTCCAAGGAAAAGAAATCAAACACACACGTGCTCTGCTAATCAGCAAACTTGTATTAAATAAACAAAAAGGGTTACTCAAAAAAACAGTTCTTAGTGTCCAAAAACAATGATAGTGCAAGGCTTACTTCAGCTGCATATAAAAAAAAACACAGGGAAAAACAAACAAAGACAACCTGGAATGAGCAAAGACATTTCAGGAGTCCTTTTGAATCTTTGAAGCAAACAGCAAGTCCCAGAGTTTTCACCTCCCACTTGTCTGAAAAAGCTGGGTTGAAAACTCCAACGGCACGGAACAGAAACTTCAGAGCAGGAACCACAAAATAACACAGATAAACAGCCACAGTTTGCCTTGGGCCGTTGTTCCTTTTTATACCTTTAGCCCTCATTAAGGGAACCACACCCAGCCCTCAGTATAAGAACCACACCCAGCCCAGGTGCTCCTATAATGACTTGTAATACTCCTTAAAGCGATCCCTTCTTTGCATAGCTCTTCGGCTATGCAGATCAATATATTGATCTGCAGAAGAATCCAGAGACGAAAGACTGTCTGAGGGACTGTATGTCAAATCCCCTGGGCAGTCTGCTGAATCCTGCGTCCCAGTGGCCTCGTTCTCCTGGCTGTCTGCCACGTCTTCCTGGCTGTCTGCCACGTCTTCCTGGCTGTCAGCCAGGCTTTCACATTCACTTTGTGCCGCGTCTCTCCCATTTGTGGGAGCAACGGCTGGCCCAGGCCCAAACACAACACTGAGCATGCGCAGAAGCTGAATCTCATGCCGACGTGTGCGCCCGCCCTCCAATTAGCTGTTTTTCCAACTGGGACTGTGCACCTGGCTGTGCCGGGTACAGCCCAATACTGGGTGCTCCAGGTGCCACGGATTTAAAAATAACCCTCTGTACATGTGCAAAGGCTTCTGCGCATGCACAGAGGGCCATTTCTGGGAAGGGACACATGCACTTCCCTCGTGATGCAAACTAGTGGGGGAGGTAAGTAGAACCCACCCATAATAGACCCAACAGTGCGGTCAGGGAAAGCCAGTAGAATGCATGGCTGAATAGCTAGAGGTATAACAAGCAGGAAGAGGGAGATTGTAATCCCGCTGTATAGAGCGCTGGTGAAACCCCATTTGGAATACTGTGTTCAGTTCTGGAGACCTCACCTACAAAAAGATATTGACAAAATTGAACGGGTCCAAAGACGGGCTACAAGAATGGTGGAAGGTCTTAAGCATAAAACGTATCAGGAAAGACTTCATGAACTCCATCTGTATAGTCTGGAGGACAGAAGGAAAAGGGGGGGCATGATCGAAACATTTAAATATGTTAAAGGGTTAAATAAGGTCCAGGAGGGAAGTGTTATTAATAGAAAAGTGAACACAAGAAGAAGGGGACACAATCTGAGGTTAGTTGGGGGAAAGATCAGAAGCAACGCGAGAAAATATTATTTGACTGAAAGAGGAGTAGATGCTTGGAACAAACTTTCAGCAGACGTGGTTGGTAAATCCACAATAACTGAATTTAAATATGCCTGGAATAAACATAGATCCATCCTAAGATAAAATACAGGAAATAGTATAAGGGCAGACTAGATGGACCATGAGGTCTTTTTCTGGCGTCAATCTTCTATGTTTCTATGTTTCTAATTTCATAACCTATCTAGGTAACATGATCAGTGCTAGAAGATGTTGGGGTGCATGGAGAGAAGGAGGAGGACGAGGAAGAAGAGTATGGGGTCCTTGGTGCTCCACTCCATTCTACTCTCTATATATCCTGATCATAATCATAAGATACATTCATCCTTAATCATAAGATTCAACACTCAGTGATAGTCCTACGATACTAAATAAACCATCAACATAAATCATGCTAGGATACTGAGCGAAGCCATTAATGCAAATCAAAAGATACAAGCCACAAAGTTATAGTCATGAGAAGATAAGGAAATAGGTAGTATGAGCCGAGGTGGCGCAGCAGGTAGAGTGTGGTACTGCAGGCCACTAAAGCTGACTGTAGATCTGCAGGTCAGCAGTTCAAATCTCATCACCGGCTCAAGGTTGACTCAGCCTTCCATCCTTCCGAGGTGGGTAAAATGAGGACCTGTATTGTGGGGGCCATATACTGGCTCTGTTTTAAAAAGTGCTATTGCTAACATGTTGTAATCCTCCCTGAGTCTAAGGAGAAGGGCAGCATTAAAAAATCAAATGAATGAATGAATGAATGAATGAATGAATGAGTGAGTGAGTGAGTGAGTGAGTGAATGAGTGAGTGAATGAGTGAATGAGTGAATGAATGAATGAATGAATGAGTGAGTAAGTGAGTGAATGAATGAATGAGTGAATGAGTGAGTGAATGAATGAATGAGTGAATGAGTGAGTGAATGAGTGAATGAGTGAATGAATGATAGGGAAGATGAGAAGGATTATTGTAATGCAGTACAATCCCACTAGGTAGTTTGACAAATGGAAATTGTGGGAATTAGCTGTAATAAAATTAATTAATTAATTAATATTGAAATAAATAAATAAGATCCATAAACAAGGCCACAGCATCTCAAGGAAGTGATAATATAAGTGCTGACACTTTGAATTTCTGCTTAAAAAAAAAAAGCATTACCACCCCAAAAATTGCCTCAAAGGCTACAATTGCAACGGTAACCAACCATCTGAAACATGCAGCAAAAACATAGATTTTAACATAATAACAGAATAACTAAGTTGGAAGGGACTTTGGAGGTCTTCTAGCCCAACCCCCCCTGCCCAGGCTAAAAAAACCTCTACCATTCCCAAATAATTCTCCAATCTCTTCTTTAAAACCTCCAGTGTTGGAACACCCACAAATCTTGGAGGCAAATCCTTTCAATCTTTCCTGCCTATTTTTCACATTTTTCTAAAATGCTTCTTTTATTCACTTTATGGAACTTTAGAAAGATCACTAAACCGGGGGAAATTGTAATTATATATTTGGCTGCAAAATTTGCAAAAGGGTACGAAGATTCTCGGGGCATAAAGTTTACTCCTTTCTGCAGAAACTTTTTTTTTTCATCTTTGTATCTTTATATATATGTTAAAAATGAAACAGAGATAAATATAATACATGGCATATCAGTCATATACTGTATGTTATACTATGACTAGTGATGGGCGAACTGAACCCGCACAATTCGGGTCCGTACCGAATTTTGCGGTGTTCGGTATGCCGAACGCGAACACAAAATTTTTCCAAACTTCGGGCAAAGTTCGGGGTCGTGTTCGGCGTTTGGAGCTTTGACGTCACCGGCAGGTTGCTAAGGACGCCAAGGTGATCACTTCCTGGATTCCATGGAATCCAGGAAGTGATCACCTTGGCGTCCTTAGCAACCTGCCGGTGACGTCAAAGCTCCGTCCCCGGAATCTCTTCATGGGAGGGATTCCCTGTTCGGGTTCGGGTTCGGGTTCGGTTCGGGTTCAGCCAAATTTTGTGTAAAATTCGGCCGAACTTGTCGAACACGAACACCGTTGGGTTCGCCCATCACTAACTATGACAGAAATAGAAGAAAAGAAAAAAGGAATAAAGGGAGAAGATAGGAAAGATATAATAGAAAGAGGAGAGAGAGAGAGAATCTTTTAACATCTTAAATGTGTTTCATCTCCTAAATGCTGCTTCCTCCAGTCGAAGGGCCAGACATGGTCCAGCTGCAAACCTAGGCCTGAAGCTCAGATTTATTGCTTCTAGTACAAAATGCTCCCACCGGGGCTGAGAAAATAGAAGTCTGACTTTTATGTTTTCATTATTTACCATTCTACTTGTTGGCCCTCTGCTACACTCTGAATTATTTAAGCCGTGGTGACGCAGCAATTAGAATGCAGTATTGCCGGCTAACTCTGCCTACTGCCAGGAGTTCGATCCTGACCAGCTCAAGGTTGACTGGGTCTTCCGTCCGAGCTCGTTAAAATGAGAACCCAGTTTGTTGGGGGGCAAGAGGCTGACTCTGTAAACTGCTTAGAGAGGTCTGTAAAGCACTGTGAAGCAGTTTATACATCTAGGTGCTATGGCTATTTTCCTTCCATCCCTCCCACCCTCCCTCCCTCTCACCCTCCCTCCCTCTCACCCTCCCTCCCTCCCTCTCTCCCTTTCCCACTCATCCATCCATCCAAGCTCAAGGTTGACTCAGCCTTCCACCCTTCTGAGATCTGTAAAATGAGGACCCAGAATGTTGGGGGCAATAGATTGACTTTGTAAATTGCTTAGCAAGGATTATAAAGCACTGTTAAGACTAAGTGATAGTGCTTGGAAAAAAGAAAGGAGGAAGGGAGGGAGGATATGGAGGGAGGGAAGGAAGGAAATGGAGGAGGAGGGAAGGAAGGAAGGAAGGGAGGGAGGCTATGGAGGGGAAGGGAGGGAGGGAGGAAGAAAGGAAATGGAGGGGGAAGGAGGAAGGGAGGGAGGGAGGGAGGGAAGGAAGGAAAGAAGGGTATGGAGGGGAAGGGAGGGAGGGAGGAAGGAAATAGAGGGGAAAGGAGGAAGGGAGGGAGGGAAGGAAGGAAGGAAGGAAGGAAGGAAAGAAGGAAGGTTGATTGGATCCAGCAGCCAATCTGGGTCACATTATAAACTCGGAATCAAGTCCTTTGATTGAAAAAGCTTTTATAAAATGCTCGGTCATTTTCTCACATTGGAAGCTTAGGGTTTTGATTGAAATCAGAGGAGGGGGGAAGACCCCTGCCATGACCAACCATTTGAAGTAGATTCTGTGACTTCGGGGGACTTCGTAACAGACCGGGGGTGGTGGGATTCACCCACCTCGGCCAATCCCATCTGTACAGTACAGGAATCTTATCCTCAGTGTTATCTTCTCTCTGTCGCCCTGATATACGAAAGGAATTGCGACGGCGTTCACTGACAGCCGCTTTAAAAATCCACTGCATTATTTATTTATTTTAATGGGCCAGGAATGGGATGAATTCCAGAGGAGTTTCCTTGGCATTGCTGTCTATCATATTGTCATTATAGAAGGGAAAGTTGCACAGCTTTTATATCTAGGAGGGATAGCTAGAAAAATGCGGCCACTTCAGAAATTCGGTTATTATAGTCTGCATCTAAAGAGTAGAAATCCCAGTTATTTATTTTGATGGCTCTTCTGACCTGACCTGCCTGACGCATTTCCGCCTTGCACTGAACTGAAATTGCAAGATAGCAGAAAGAGAGAAATGCTAGAGGAGGAATGGAAACCGTAGTTTCTTCCCAAAGACAAAAATAAAACTTCGGATGACATCAGGACAAAAACAATGGACAGTGGGGAAATCCAATTTTTACTTCCAGCTATGTGGACGTAACTTGATGAGCGTGGCAGGAAAAAGACACTACAAAATCTCCAGTCCCTCCTCACTCCTGGGAGAAGGATACTGCAAAATCTCCATTCCCACCCAACTCCAGGGGAAAGATACTGCAAAATCCCCATTCCCTCCCCACTCCAGGGGAAGAATACTACAAAATCCCCATTCCCACCCAACTCCAGGGGAAGAATACTACAAAATCCCCATTCCCTCCCCACTCCAGGGGAAGGATACTGCAAAATCCCCATTCCCTCCCCACTCCAGGGGAAGAATACTACAAAATCCCCATTCCCTCCCCACTCCAGGGGAAGAATACTACAAAATCCCCATTCCCACCCAACTCCAGGGGAAGGATACTGCGAAATCCCCATTCCTTTCCAACTCCAGGGGAAATATTTTATTTTTTATTTTTTATTTATTTTTATTTATTTATTTTGTCCAATACACAATGAGGGTTTTAGTGGGTATATATCTATATACACATAGTAAAATACATGATGAAGGTTATAGAGGAGATACTCATAGTAAAATATATTTAAGAAATAATAGAAAAGAAGATATAGGAATAGAACATATGAATGAAAGAATAGAAGAAGAGATATAGGAATAGAAGAAAGGTATAGGAGATATAGGAGAGCAATAGGACAGGGGACGGAAGGCACTCTAGTGCACTTGTACTCGCCCCTTACTGACCTCTTAGGAATCTGGATAGGTCAACCGTAGATAATCTAAGGGTAAAGTGTTGGGGGTTTGGGGATGACACTATGGAGTCCGGTAATGAGTTCCATGCTTCGACAACTCGGTTACTGAAGTCATAGTTTTTACAGTCAAGTTTGGAACGGTTAATATTAAGTTTAAATCTGTTGTGTGCTCTTGTGTTGTTGTGGTTGAAGGATACTGCAAAACCTCTTCCCTCCCCACTCCAGGGGAAAGATACTGCTAAATCCCCATTCCTTTCCAACTCCAGGGGAAAGATACTGCAAAATCTCACCCCTGCTTCTAATTTTGGATCTCCTAAACAAAGCCAAACAAAGCCATAAGATGCTAATGCTAACCCAACTCTTATTCCAGGAAACAGACAGACAGACCAGGCGATGAGGATAGAAATTAAATGAGCCCTTCACCTCATTTTGGATGCACAAGAAGTTGCCTTCAACAGCAATCCAACTTGCATAGTGAATGAAGTATCCTTTCTTTAAATTATTTACCGATTTATATACTCTATGAAAATTAAACATGCTTTATCTCGCCTCGCAAAGAGTAGCACACACATGCATATTTATGCTCTTATTAAAATTTAAATGCGAATCTATTAAATGGGAACCTGCTTATCAACAACATGTGGGTTGGATTCGCAAGTAGCCGTGTTTTCACAAGTACTGGGCTTGGCTTCCTAAATTTGGGATTATTGTCATCTAGCTAGCATGCCCCACTGTGGAGTCCTTCGTGCACTTTGATCTTGGTTGTTTTGCCTTAGGGATTTTTTTTAACCCAACTATGACACAACATCAGAAAACACCAAGAACACCGCAGTTCAACCCTCAAGCCTCTGCTGACATCTTCTCGTGATCTTCTTGGACCCTTCAAGCGAACTCTGGAATTTACTTGAAATTTAAACTGGGTTTACGATTATGATGGGCCGTGACTGGTTTATCATGGTTTATCGTAAGCAGCCAATTATAATAGACCTTTCTATGGAGATTCTCCGTCATCCAGGTCATGGTTGTCCCAAAGGGGCTTTTTTAAGAGGTAGCAAGACTTTCTGGATTTTCTTTGAAGGCGTTTCACTTCTCCGCTCTGAGCTGAAGAAGCTTCTTGGATGAGGAGCAAAATGTCTTCAAAGAAAAAACAGAATGTGTCACTGCCTCTTGAAAAAGCATCTTTGGGACTATAATGGACATGGTTGAGACTAGGCCTTCCCTTCCCTTTCCTTTCCTTCTTTCCTTACCTCCGGGACCGCCTTCTGCCGCATGAATCCCAGCGGCCAGTTAGGTCCCACAGAGTGGGTCTTCTCCGGGTCCCGTCAACTAAACAATGTTGCTTGGCGGGACCCAGGGGAAGAGCCTTCTCTGTGGCGGCCCCGGCCCTCTGGAACCAACTCCCCCCAGAGATTAGAATTGCCCCCACCCTCCTTGCTTTTCGTAAGCTACTTAAAACCCACTTCTGCCGCCAGGCATGGGGGAATTAAGACTTTTTTCTCCCCCTAGGACGTTACAATGGTATGCATGGTATGTTTATATGTGTGTTTGGTTTTGTATATTAAGGGGTTTTAATTTGCTTTTAGTATTGGATTATTATTGTATACTGTCTATGTTTGCTGTTAGCCGCCCCGAGTTTTCAGAGAGGGGCGGCATATAAATCCAATAAAACTTGAATTTGAAACTTGTTTTCCTTCCCTCCCCTTTTCTGCTTTTTCAAAACAACCTGTATTTTTTGAGTACTTTGCTAAGACCTGTTGTGGTTAGCTCTGGCCCAGCTCCTGCCCCAAGGAATGTGGAGTTGGATGTGGGGGAGACATCCACATACTGCAGACCTGTTTTGCTCCCAATGGAACCTGCCGATGAAGCCTCCTGTGACCAAGGAAGTATGATTGATAGGGAAGAGGGGAGTTTGGCAGACAGCCCAGGAAGAGATCAATCACCTGTATCATCCTTGGATTCTGAACAAGAATTAATGACACATCCACGCATGCGTAGAGTGATGCATAGGAGACAACAACTGAAGGATTATTACAAGAGAAAATGAGGCCACCTGTGGTTGGGTGGGGCTCCAGTAATTAGGGCTGCTGCTATAAATAGCAGCGTGTGGGTTTGGCCATTGTGAAAGAGTATCTGATCGCAGTTATTCAGGAATTGTGTGTTGCTGTTTTCTGGACTTTGTTTGTTGATTTTTCACGCCTTTGAAACCAAAGCAGAGCAATGTGTGTGTGTGTGTATGTGTGTGTGTGTCTCACTTCATTGGAAGAAGAAGGGGTGTGACGTTTCTTCACAGCTGCTAGCTAAGTACTTAATGACTGCTTAAGGGAAGTTGTATAGACTACCCGGTTGTTTTGGGACGAGTGCTCTTTGCAATACAAAAAGAGTGCTTAGTTTATTTTGAATTTTGTGATAAAGAACATTGTTTTGAATTTTCAAACGTGTGTGTGTCTGAAATATGTACCCTTGAATTTTTGGGAGGCTCCTACCAGAGAGCCCGGCAGAACAAGACCTAGAGTGCAAAGGATAGAGGATAGAATCAGGGCAAAAATCTGTTGTCCCTTCTTAGCATTTCATTAAAAAAGATTGCAGGAGGGTTATTCTTCAGTCACATATTATTTTATTGATTGATTGATTGATTGATTGATTGATTGATTTTGTCCAATACACAATGAGGGTTTTAGTGGGTATAAACATAGTAAAATACATGATGAAAGTTACAGAGGATATACTCATAGTAAAATATATCTAAGAAAGAATAGAAGAGAAGTTATAGGAAGATATCAGTGAACATATCAATGAAAGAATAGAAGAAGAGATACAGGAATAGAAGAAAGGTATAGGAGATATAGGAGAGCAATAGGACAGGGGACGGAAGGCGCTCTAGTGCACTTGTACTCGCCCCTTACTGACCTCTTAGGAATCTGGATAGGTCAGATAGAATAGAATAGAATGGAATGGAGTGGAATAGAATAGAATAGAATTTGTTAATGTAATTCTTTAATCCTCCTTTTCTGCCATATGAGAAAAGAAATCATAATTATGCACACCTCTTTAGAGGTCTCTGTGAGTCACCTCCAAAGCTTTCAGAGGTCATATGTATCTTAAGGGTTGTGTGTCTTTATGTAATGGTGTGTAGGGCAGGCACATTTTAATTATATAAAGGTGTTAAATAGTTTCAACATTAATCTTATTGAAGCCACTGGTGAATGCAGGGGTGAAATGCACCTTCCTTCCTTCCTTCCTTCCTTCCTTCCTTCCTTCCTTCCTCCCTCCCTCCCTCCCTCCCTCCCTCCCGCCCTCCCTTCCTTCCTTTCTCCCTCCCTCCCTTCCTCCCAACCACCCACCTTCTTTCTTTCTTTCTTTCACTGTTTCTCTCTCCCTTCTTTCTCTCTCTCCCTCCCTCCTCCCTCCTTCCTTCCTTCCATCCTTCCTTCCTTCTTTCTTTCTTTCTTTCTCTCTTTCTCTCTCTCTCTCCCTTCTTTCTTTCTCTCCCTCCCTCCTCCCTCCCACCTTCCTTCCTTCCTTCCTTCCATCCATCCTTCTTTCTTTCTTTCTTTCTTTCTTTCTTCCTTCCTTCCTTTCCTTCTTTCCTTCTTTATCTTTTTCTCTCTCCCTCCCTCCTTCCCTCCCTCCCTCCCTCCTTCCCTTCCTTTCTCTACCGAACTGCAATGCTTTAATGCCCCAGTTCACAAGAAGAGATAAGTGATATCTCTTATGTAGCTGGAGAAAAAGAAAGCCATACCTTCAAGGACACAATCTAACCATGGTGGTTGTTTGACCCGATATAAAACCAAGGTAAAACTAAACCCTTTCTGAGGTTCGCTTCTTAGCCACCTTAAAATGTGACACAAAGGTAAGGAAGTAAAAGCATATTACAGCCTGCTAATCATCTGAAAAAAGATCATTTCAGTTTTCAGAAGCTTCTATGACACCTTATTCTAAGACAGAACTCCAGGATTCCCTTCTCTCTGTCAGAGGCTAACACAGCCGCTTACTACGAAAATGCTTGCAAAAAGTAATTTCCCCACTAATGCAATATTTAAGCTGGGAAGAAATGGCTCCCTGCCATTTCTCACCGATTGTCCAATTTTAACAATGCCCTGGTAAGCTAATAATGTTTACATGCGTGCAAAGAGAGGAGATAGTTAAACCATAATATATTTCCAGAACTGACAGAAAATTGTTCCGTGTTGTTTTCCAGAAGCGCTCGTGCCCCGAAGCAGCCAAAAATTGACAGCGCAAATTATTAAAAGTATGACAGTCCCAGGATCGGCCTTTCCCATTTCAAAAGTGCTTTCATTCTACTATCTAATTCAAGAAATCATCATTGGCTCCTGGGACTGAAGAGGTTCCGGGGAAACCGGTTGAAAATTATTTGCAACGCAGGAGGAGAACCTGTCCAAAATTGCCATGGTTAAAATGCTGGGAAAATTCATTGCAGCCCTTTCAAACAGGGATTATTTGCATTGAAAGCCTCTTTACAAATGGTGGACTTCACCTCCCAGAATTCCTTAAAAAAAAAAAATTCCTCCACAATTTCCATTTTTATGTCAACACATATACCTTAATATGCCAATAACATAGATATTTATACATTGTTGTGCAATCAATCAAAAATCAATGTCCTGTTTTGCATGTTGTGCAATCAATCAAAAATCAATGTCCTGTTTTGGACCTATTTTTATCTTGTTCATCAGTCTGTTTTTCTTCATTCTGTTATACTCTCCTCCTACTATCTCCATCTCCTCCTTCCTACCTTCTTACTCCTTCTCTCCCCTTTCCTACTTCCATCCACTCCTTCTTCCCTCCTTTCTACTTCCTCTCCTCTTTACCTCTCCCTAAGTCAGTGTTTCTCAACCTTGGCTGTTTGAAGATGCATTTCTGGCTGGGGAATTCTGGGAGTTGAAGTCAGCACATCTTCAAATGGTCAAGGTTGAGAAACGCTGCCCTAAATGCTTCTTAATCCTAATTCATCCTAATCCTAATTAATCTCCTATTTAACAGACTGATGATGGCATTGGTATATTCGGGTTTCTTCCCGTGTAGGATTTGGAAATTTCTGACGATGTTTTGACGAGGTCCCACTCGTCATCTTCAGACTGGTGTTTCTGTCCTTGTTCTGGCTGGGTGTGGTTTGATGGCTCAGCAATTGCCTGCTGTGTAGAAACTTCCTGGTGAGTCAGTGGGGTAACACCTGGGGTCGTTGATGTAACTACCAGACATCTGGAAACCATCCCTCAAACGTATCCCAACCATAGAAACTGAAACCAGACTCAGAACACACATTGTAAAACAATCAAGTAGCCTGCAAGCTCCAACTACTCAGGATATCACGCCTAATCTACAACCATTAACTAATCAGCATACCTCAGTTACATCAACGACCACAGGTGCTACCCCACTGACTCACCAGGAAGTTTCTACACAGCAGGCAATTGCTGAGCCATCAAACCACACCCAGCCACCAGTATTTTATAGAAGGAAGGCAGCTCAGGTCTCGCTGTGTTCGCCCTAGAACAAGGACAGAAACACCAGCCTGAAGATGACGAGTGGGACCTCGTCAAAACGTTGCCAGAAATTTCCAAATCCTACATGGGAAGAAACCCGAATATACCAAGAAATTCAAACCAAATTTCCACCCCCAGCACTATACGAGTCTTCGGAGAGGGGCGGCATACAAATCTAAGTAATAAATAAATAAATAAATATATATATATATAAGGAAGAAATGGCAGTTACAAACATTTCGTATTTACAGCAACACGAAGCTTAAAACTTCAGCCTGATGATGGTGAATGTGATTTCACCGAAACGTCGCATATGTAATTCTTTACTCTCGGTATGTGATACTCATCTGATGCTACCTCAACTCCCAGAATTCCTGATAGTAACTCACTCCTGGTTCAGAAGAAAAGACCTGGTATTGGAGGGGTGCAGCTTAAGGCACCGTGGCATCATAACAGCCCCCCCAAAAAAATCTTACAGGCATTAGAGACTGCCAAAGACTGCAACCAGATAAGCAGTGATGGGCTGCCAAAATTTTTACTGCCACACAAAAAATTTACTGCTTATTTTGTGGGTGTGGCTTGATGGTCATGGGACTAGGTAGGAGTGGCTTTCCGGCCATGTGACCAGGTGGGAGTGGCTTGACAATCATGTGACCGGGGGTGGCTTAAAGGTCATGTGGCAGGGTGGGAGTGGCTTACTGACCAAGATAAGTTTTCAAATAGGTGCTTGGACTCTTTGTCAGTTGATTAAATCACATTAGTTGAATAGCCACAAAAAGGACAAAGGATAGAGTCCACGGAGAGGGGCGGCATATAAGTCCAATTAATAAATGAATTAAAAAATAGACAACATTATTTGTTGAGGAGCACAGTCACATTTTAAGGTTTTGTACTGAACCCACAGTATGATAACAGATTAGGCAAATAGCTTACTTTTCTTTAATTGCTATAAAAGTTCAGTTCCAGATAAGGATTAAAATGACTAAAACGTTTATGGGTAAAAACATACTATTTAGTTATTTCTTATTATAAAAGTAATTAAGGATCATAGTAAGGACAATAACAAAACTATTAAGTATTCAATAAATAGTGCATAAACGTACTACCCCCATGGGGGCAGCAGCCCATTACTACAGATAAGTATACATTTACAATAGGAATGCCTGTCGGCGACTACTTCAGCTTCAACCACAACAACACAAGAGCACACAACAGATTTAAACTTAATATTAACCACTCCAAACTTGACTGTAAAAAATATGACTTCAGTAACCGAGTTGTCGAAGCGTGGAACTCATTACCGGACTCCATAGAGTCCTCCCCAAACCCCCAACACTTTACCCTTAGATTATCTACAGTTGACCTATCCAGATTCCTAAGAGGTCAGTAAGGGGCGAGTACAAGTGCACTAGAGTGCCTTCCGTCCCCTGTCCTATTGCTCTCCTATATCTCCTATACCTTTCTTCTATTCCTATATCTCTTCTTCTATTCTTTCATTGATATGTTCTATTACTATATCTTCTTTTCTATTATTTCTTAGATATATTTTACTCTGAGTATCTCCTCTATAACCTTCATCATGTATTTTACTATGTGTATATAGATATACAGTGTTCCCTCGAGTTTCGCGGGTTCGAACTTCGCGCAAAGTCTATACCACGGTTTTTCAAAAATATTAATTAAAAAATACTTTGCGGGTTTTTTCCCTATACCACGGTTTTTCCCACCCAATGATGTCATATGTCATCGCCAAACTTTCGTCTGCCTTTAATAAATATTTTTTTAAATAAACTTTAATAAATGAACATGGTGAGTAATAATTTGAATGGTTGCTAAGGGAATGGAAAATTGCAATTTAGGGGTTTAAAGTGTTAAGGGAAGGCTTGTGATACTGTTCATAGCAAAAAATAGTGTATTTACTTCTTCATCTCTACTTCTCTACTTTGCGGAAATTCGACTTTCGCGGGCAGTCTCGGAACGCATCCCCCGCGAAAAGTGAGGGAACACTGTATACCCACTAAAACCCTCATTGTGTATTGGACAAAATAAATAAATAAAATAAAAATAAATAAATGCTACAGACGTTTGATTTGGAAATTCAATCCTGAAGCAAATTGATCAATGCGATTGACGTTCCACATCAAAACAAACAAGTAACATTCAAACAAACAGTTTGAACCATTGACTTCCTTCAGGTGCCTTCCCATTGATTATCAATTGTGTTCACAAGCACAGGATTACTTACAGTAAGCAACTTTTTGCCTTAAGATACAAGGGGGAGAAAACAAGCCATCTGGAAAAACAAAATGTATTCTTACCTCGTTCAGTGTCATAGAGATATACAAATTTTTCCCAGTTATAATATGTCAGAAGGCTTAAGATGGTCCCTTTCAGAGCCGGGCGCATCTGGATGACAAACTGAACTTCAGCATCTGTTGGAAAGCTGGGCGTAATGAAAGATGTATGCAGGGCCCCGCAAAAGGACGTCAGTGTGTTCATTGACATCTGGTCATAGAATCCAAAGATGGCATAGACTCCTCTGGAGAACTGGGAACAGACTAGAAAGTACAGAAGAAGAAAGCAATTAGCATGGAGGGACCTCGGGTAGGAAGGATTCCAACACTTTGGAAATAAGAATAGCGTTTAGACGTACTGTGTTCGGAAACTTCAGATCGTGCAGAATGCGGTCGCGAGAGCCATCGTGGGGCTTCCTAGATTCACACACGTTTCTGCAACACTCCGCGGCCTGCACTGGCTGCAGATCGGTTTCCGGTCACAATTCAAAGTGTTGGTAATGACCTTTAAAGCCCTACATGGCATTGGGCCAGAATACATCTGGAACCGCCTTCTACTGCACGAATCCCAGCGACCGATAAGGTCCCACAGAGTTGGCTTTCTCTGGGTCCCGTCGACTAAACAATGTCGTTTGGCGGGCCCCAGGGGAAGAGCCTTCTCTGTGGCGGCCCTGGCCCTCTGGAACCAACTCCCCCCAGAGATTAGAACGGCCCCCACCCTCCTTGTCTTTTGCAAATTACTTAAGACCCACCTTTGTCACCAGGCATGGGGGAGTTAAGTTATCCTTTCCCCCTAGGCTATTACAAGTTATGCATGGTATGTTTGTGTGTATGTTTGGTTATTTATAATAAGGGTTTTTTAGTTGTTTTTATTAATTGGATTGTTCATGTTGTTTTACCACTGTTATTAGCCGCCCCGAGTCTGCGGAGAGGGGTGGTATACAAATCCAATAAATAGATAGATAGATAGATAGATAGATAGATAGATAGATAGATAGATAAATAAATAAATAAATACTGCTTCACATGGTTTGTCAGCCCTTTCAAAGTGGTTTACATTTACGTCACATGCAAAGTCATGGAATCAATCATAAAAAATTATCTTGCAACCTGCAACTCCTTCACTGCAAAAACATATGGACTACACATCTCGATCAGGGCAAATCAATAGATGCAATTTACACTGACTTCTGTAAAGCCTTTGACTCAGTGGTTCATGACAAACTACTTCTAAAACTCAAATCCTACAGCATCTTAGGATCCCTCCATAGTTGGATAACTGCACTCCTATCAAACACACAACATGTTGTCAAAATAGGGAGCGCCATATCTAATCCTGTTCCGGTTAAGAGTGGCGTACCCCAAGGCAGCATACTTGGATCAACACTCTTCATACTCTATATAAATGACCTTTGCGATCACATTACAAGCAACTGTGTTCTCTTCGCCGACAAGGTCAAACTTTTCAACACCATCAATAACACAGTTACTCTTCAAAAAGACCTTGACTTTGTGTCTGAATGGTCAAGCATCTGGCAACTCCAAATCTCAACTCAAAAATGTTCTGTCCTACACATTGTCAAAAAGAATCTGAACACCAAATACAAGCTGAATAAAGAAGACCTTGCAGACAACCCTCACTCTGTAAAAGACCTTGGAATACTCATATCAAATGACCTATGTGCCAAAGCCCTCTGCAACAACATCGCCAAAAAGACTTCAAGAACTGTTAACCTAATCTTATATAGCTTCTGCTCCGATAATCTCACTCTACCAACTAGAGCATACAAAGCTTTTGCCAGACACATCAAGAGAGCTAGCAATTTTTTTCCGAATGCCATCACTCTGCTAAACAAATAATTCCCTCACCATTGACTGCAGCTCTATATCATTGTCAAACTATTTATTAAGTCTGCATTACATTGTCTTTGTTATTGTTGTGAGCCACCCCGAGTCTACGGAGAGGGGCGGCATACAAATCTAAATAATAAATAAATAATAAATAAATTACTATTACTATTAGTCTTCTCATCATTCCTATTACCCATCTATTCCCACAAATGACTATATGACTGTAACTTTGTGGCTTGCATCCTTTCAATTTATATATGATTTTATTGCTTATTTGTACCGGACTATCATTAAGTGTTGTACCTTATGATTCTTGACAAACCTATATTTTCTTTTATGTACACTGGGAGCATATGCACCAAGATAAATTTCTGATGTGTCCAATCACACTTGGCCTATAAAGAATTCTATTCTATTCTATTCCATTCCATTCCATTCCAGTCCAGTCCAGTCCAGTCCAGTCCAGTCCAGTCCAGTCCAGTCCATTCCATTCCATTCGTGTACATAAAATAAATGATACATTTGTCAACATTCATAAGGTTCAACACTTAATAATAGCCTTAGGGTACAAATAAGCAATCAAATCATATTAGGAAACAGTCAATATAAATTTTTATTATTATTATTTATTTATTTATTAGATTTGTATGCCGCCCCTCTCCGTAGACTCAGGGCGGCTCACAACAATAGCAAAGACAATGTAAGAACAAATCTAATAATTTAAAAAACACTAAAAAACCCATTATTAAAAGCAAACAAACACACAAACATTCCATGTATAAACTGCATAGGCCCGGGGGATGTGTCAGTTCCCCCATGCCTGACGGCAGAGATGGGTCTTAAGAACTTTACGAAAGGCAAGGAGGGTGGGGGCAGTTCTAATCTCCGGGGGGAGCTGGTTCCAGAGGGTCGGGGCCACCACAGAGAAGGCTCTTCTCCTGGGTCCCGCCAAACAACATTGTTTAGTCGACGGGACCTGGAGAAGGCCAACTCTGTGGGACCTAATCGGTCGCTGGGATTCGTGCGGCAGAAGGCAGTCCCGGAGATAGTCTGGTCCGGTGCCATGAAGGGCTTTATAGGTCATAACCAACACTTTGAATTGTGACCGGAAACTGATTGGCAACCAATGCAGACTGCAGAGTGTTGGTGTGACATGGGCATATTTGGGAAAGCCCACGATTGCTCTCGCAGCTGCATTCTGCATGATCTGAAGTTTGCGAACACTTTTCAAAGGTAGCCCCATGTAGAGAGCGTTACAGTAGTAGAGCCTCGAGGTGATGAGGGCATGAGTGACTGTGAGCAGTGACTCCCGATCCAAATAGGGCCGCAACTGGTGCACCAGGCGAACCTGGGCAAACACCCCCCTCGCCACAACTGAAAGATGTTTCTCTAATGTGAGCTGTGGATCGAGGAGGACGCCCAAGTTGCAGATCCTCTCTGAGGGGTTAGTGATTCCCCTCCCCCAGGGTAATGGATGGACAGATGGAATTGTCCTTGGGAGGCTAAACCCACAGCCACTCCGTCTTATCAGGGTTGAGTTTGAGTCTGTTGACACCCATCCAGGCCCCAACAGCCTCCAGACACCAGCACATCACTTCCACTGCTTCACTGACTGGACAAGGGGTGGAGATGTAAAGCTGGGTATCATCTGCTTGTATCCTTTCAATTTATATATGATTTTATTGCTCATTTGTACCAGACTATCATTAAGTGTTACCTTATGATTCTTGACAAACCTATATTTTCTTTTATGTACATTGAGAGCATATGCACAAGATAAATTTCTGATGTGTCCAATCACACTTGGCCAATAAAGAATTCTATTCTATTCCATTCCATTCCATTAGTGTACATAAAAGAAATGATACATTTGTCAACATTCATAAGGTTCAACACTTAATAATAGCCATAGGGTACAAATAAGCAATCAAATCATATTAGGAAACAGTCAATATAAATTGTAAAGACACAAGCAACAAAGTTACAGTCCTGCAGTCATAAGTGGGAGGAGATGGGTGATAGGGATGATGAGAAGATTAATAGTAGTGCAGATTTAACACATCTATTATTATGTGTAGTACACGTCAATATGTTTAACCTCCAGACTTCTTTCTCTCTCCCTTCCAAATTAAGGATGGAGGCTCACCTGAAAGATTGACTGAGTAGGAAACCGTGTTACATTTACATTGCAGTTCTCGTTAGCCTGAGTTCCCATCTCACCAGTCTCAGTTCGCATCCATATTCCACATGCATATTCATATTTTGAATAGGAAGAGCATTAGAATAAAAGGCTCATCAATTTTAAAGAGCATTTAAATCACTATAGGGTGATTCACGACTCAAAATAAGCACAAGAGTATTTGGTGTCTATGGAGATTCTTAGTCATCCAGGACATGGTTATCCGAAACGCAATAATAATAATAATAATAATAATAATAATAATAATAATAATAATAATAATAATAATAACAACCTACTGCTACTACTACTACTACTACTACTACTACTACTACTACTACTACTACTTGTTCTGTCGGGCTCTCTGGTAGAATCCTCCCAAAAATTCACAGGTACAAATTTCAGACACACACACTCATTTGAAAATTTAAAACAATGTTCTTTATACTGAAAATTCACTTAAACCAAGCCCTCTTTTTGTATAGCAAAGAGCACTTGTCTTCAAACAAACTGGTAATTTGTACAAGTCCCTTATCAGTTCTGTGATACTTAGCTTGCAGCTGTGAGGCAATTCACAGTCCTTCTTCTTTCACAAAGTGACACACACTTTGCTCTGGTTTAGTTTCAAAGCGGGGAAAAATCAGCACACAAAAGGTCAAAGTCAGTAAAGCAGTCATGAAACACAACGATCAGATAATCCTCCACAATGGCCAAACCCACAGGCTGCTATTTATAGCAGCCTCACTAATGACCACAGCCCACCCCAACCACAGATGGCCTCATTTTCTTTGATAATAATCTCTCAGTTGTTGTTGCCTATGCATCGCTCTCCTCATGCGTGGCTGTATCATTAACTCTTGTTCTGAATCCAAGGAGGAGCTAGATAATTGATCTCCTTCTGAGCTGTCTGCCACACTCTCCTCCTCCCTGTCACTCATGTCTTCTTGGTCAGAGGAGCCTTCATCATCAGATTCCACTGGGGGCAAAACAGGCCTGCAGCATGTGGATGTCTCCCCCACATCCACAGTCCTTGGGGCAGGAGCAGGGCCAGAGCTAACCACAACAACTACTACTACTACCTTGGAAGGGACCTTGGAGGTCTTTTAGTCCAACCCCCTGCTTAGGCAGGAAACCCTACTCTACTTCAGACAGATGGTTATCCAACATCTGCTTAAAAACTTCCAATATTGGGGCATTCACAACTTCTGGAGGCAAGCTGTTCCACTGATCAACCGTTCTGACTGTCAGGAAATTTCTCCTTAGTTCAAAGTTACTTCTCTCCCTGTTTAGTTTCCACCCGTTGTTTCTTGTTTTACTCTCAGGTGCTTTGGACAACTGGTTGACTCCTTCTTCTTTGTGGCAACCCCTGAGATATTGGAAGACTGCTATCATGTCTCCCCTGGTCCTTCTTTTCATTAAACTAGTCATGCCCAGTTCCTGCGACCGTTCTTCGTATGTTTTAGCCTCCAGTCCCCTAATCATCTTTGTTGCTCTTCTCTGCCCTTTTTTTTAGATTCTCAATATTCTTTTTGCATTGTGGTGACCAAAACTGACTGCGGCATTCCAAGTGTGGCATAAAATGGTGTTAACACTTCACGTGATCTTTCAAAACTGGCCTTTGTTTTTCCTTGAAGACATGTTGCTTCTCATCCAAGAAGAGTGTTTTGTCCCAGCGTCGAGCCACCCCCCAAAAATAAGATGCACATCACCAGATTTAATACTAAAAGTTTTACTGCTAACAAAAGTCTTAGCAGTTTGAGTCTTTTTAAAAAGAGAGTAAAATCTAACAAAGGCTTCACTACGCTGATTATAATATCTTAGCAGCTGGCCGGAGTACCAAAAATAGGCAAACACAACAATAATTACTAGATTTTAGCAAAGTTCCACATCATAGACTTACAGAGGTTGGCTGAAAGCCCAGAGCTAATTAATGCAGACAAGAATATGCTTCTTTTAAAACACAAACTGGAGACAAGAGCTGCAACAAGATTCTGGAACTAACTGTGTGGTCCTCTGCACTGAAGAATTGTGTGATGTAGCCTTAAATAGCCTGAGGGCATGGCCCAGTAGCCAGAAGTGCTACTCACGAGAAAGCCTCCTCCTGAGTAACCACTCTTGCCTCAAATAGTCCCTGTGAACCCTAGCATCAAGAAGAGGCTTCTCCTCTTCTGAGTCATTCCTCTCAGGAGGTGCAGAAGGCCCTGGTTGCTCTTCAGCCTCTGACACTATGTCTTCTTCACTGTCAGAGTCGGGTGCCAGAAACACAGGTCACTTGTACCATGCCTCCTCTGTATCTGAGTCCTCTGGATCCATTGCTTCCATCCTTCTGAGGCCGATAAAATGAGGACCCAGATTGTCGGGGGCTCTGTAAACCACTTAGAGAGGGCTGTAAAAGCACCATGAAGCAATGTATATAGTCTATGCCATTGCTATCATACCTTAAATCAATGTTTCAGCTAACAATCAAACGTTAAACAAGACTTGTATTGCAGAGAGTGGAAGGAGAGAAAGAGAAATCAGTCTGGTTAATGTCAAATACCTGGTAGACAAGGGGTGTGATGTAGCAATTTCAGTTTATTTCTATTAACAGGAAACTTTGAACTATTTCAAGATCTCTCTAAGAAAAAAGCAAGCCCATAGGGAGCTATTCTTGAACTTTCAAATGATACAGCAAAATTCCATCAAACTCCCAAAGCATCTTTGCCAAATGCCTTCCTGGCAGAGATATAGTTATTACATCTTCCCAGGGTCTCCAAAGGAAATGTATCTATTTGTCTATCTATCTGTCTATCCATCCGTCCGTCCATCATCTATCTATCTATCTATCTATCTATCTATCTATCTATCTATCTATCTATCTATCTATCTATCTATTTTCTATCTATCTATCTATCTATCTATCTATCTATCTATCTATCTACACACACACACACACACACAAACACACACATACACACTGTATGTTTTGGAGTATAAGATGCGCCCTTTCCCTCCCTAAAAGAGGCTAAACATTGGGTGTGTCTTGCACTCCAAATGTAGATTTTCAAAGCCTTTTTCCCAATCCTAATGAGATGCTAATGATTTCCCCAGCTCTTCCAGGCTTGCAGGCTTGTTTTCATTGCTACTCCCTCTGAAAAAGATTTTTTCAGCCCTAACGAGGTGTTCTACCGATCTTCTCAGCTTGCAGGATTTTTTCATTGCTACTCCGAAGGGTTTTTTTCCAGTCCGAAGACTTTGCAGGCTTGTTTTCATTCCTACTCCCTCCAAAGTTTTTTTCCAGCATAAGTCTTTGCAGGCTTGTTTGATTGCTATTCTCACTGAAAATGATTTTTTTTAGCCCTAACCAGGAGATAAAATATTGTGCTGAAGCTCACCAGACTAAGGACACTATGTGTCTGTCTGTCTGTCTGTCTGTCTACCTACCTATCATCTACCTACCTACCTACCTACCTATCTATCTATCATCTACCTACCTATCTATCTACCTATCTACCTATCTATCATCTACCTAGCTACCTACCTACCTACCTATCTATCTATTATCTACCTACCTACCTACCTACCTACCTATCTACCTATCTACCTATCTACCTATCTATCATCTACCTACCTACCTACCTACCTACCTATCTATCTATCTATCTATTATCTGTCTACCTACCTACCTACCTACCTACCCATCATCTATCTACTTACCTACCTACCTATCTACCTATCTATCATCTACCTACCTACCTACCTACCTATCATCTACCTACCTACCTACCTACCTACCTATCTATCTATCTACCTACCTACCCATCTATCTATCTATCTATCATCTACCTAGCTACCTACCTATCTATCTATTATCTGTCTGTCTACCTACCTACCTACCTACCTACCTATCTATCTATCCATCTATCATCTGTCTACCTACCTACCTACCTACCTACCTACCATAGCTGGGTTAAAATTTCCTTGTGATTAATGCATTGCTATATCTGACACGACCTTTAATCTGGAAGGAACAATGGTTGGTCTTATTAAAGAAAGGATTTGGGTTTTTCTCTTTTCTCCCAGATCTCTTCATATTTTAAAGGGAAAAAGTCAACATTATGCTCCCACCATTATTGTTTAACTTTAGTTTTTAAATCCCGTTCGGGTTGCAAACTCCCCCAAGGCTAATTAAATACAAAGGTTTCTGTTTTATGAAACTTAAGAATAACCGTATTTTGGAGACATTACTGAATTCCTGGTAACATTTGTCCAAAAGCATCAGTATTAGGTTTTGGGCTCCCTGAAGACTCCGATCTTCCACTGCTTCTGGATAAGAAACAAGCCTATCACTGTTATTTCAACTGAGGAAAGTGCTAAAAGTAGAATTTGGAGAGAGGATAAAACAAAAACGAAAAAGGGAATTGTGTGACTTATAAGCAGAGCCCATTAGGAACCCAGCCAATTTTCTTTTGAATGTCTAGTTTGGCTCATAATTAGCTTGCCTGAATATCAAGCCGTTCCATTATTTTCTTAAAAAAGGAATTTTGCAACATTGAATGGCCCAGCCTTTAATTTGGAAAACTGTCGAAGTAGAAGAAAAATCCAGAAAGGGATTTAATCCAAAAGGGGCTTTTTAAAGAGGCAACTGGACCATCTGTCTACATGGGGCTACCTTTGAAAAGTGTTCGGAAACTTCAGATCGTGCAGAATGCAGCTGCGAGAGCAATTATGGGCTTCCCTAAATATGCCCATGTCACACCAACATTCCGCAGTCTGCATTGGTTGCCGATCAGTTTCCGGTCACAATTCAAAGTGTTGGTTATGACCTATAAAGCCCTTCATGGCACTGGACCTATAAAGCCCTTCATGGCACCGGATCAGATTACCTCAGGGACCGCCTTCTGCCGCACGAATCCCAGCGACCAGTTAGGTCCCACAGAGTGGGTCTTCTCCGGGTGCCGTCAACTAAACAATGCCGCTTGGTGGGACCCAGGGGAAGAGCCTTCTCTGTGGCGGCCCCGGCCCTCTGGAACCAACTCCCCCCAGAGATTAGAATTGCCCCCACCCTCCTTGCCTTTCGTAAGCTACTTAAAACCCACCTCTGCCGCCAGGCATGGGGGAATTAAGATTTCTTCTCCCCCTAGGCCGTTACAATTGTATGCATGGTATGTCTGTATGTATGTTTGGTTTTGTATATTAAGGGTTTTTTAATTCGCTTTTAGTATTGGATTATTATTGTATACTGTTTATGATTGCTGTTAGCCGCCCCGAGTTTTCAGAGAGGGGCGGCATATAAATCCAATAAAACTGGAAACTTGAAACTTGAATCTGTGTTTTTTCCTTGAAGGCGTTTCTTTCACTTCAGTCCAGAACTGAAGAAGCTTCTTAGATGAGAAGTGAAACATTTTCAAGTTAAAAAAACAATAAGAAAGTCTTCTTTTTTTGGGGGAAAAGCACCTTTCGGTCCATTATGACCTGGATGACCAAGAATTTCCATAGTCATCTGAGGTTTAATGGACCTCAGTTTAGCTGACTGCATATGTATTCCTCCAAATATAATCACGAAATAATGGACAAAATTCATTATAGTCTTGCCGAATCCCTTCCATCCTGTCGTTTTTGTCCATCTAAGAGATTAGCAGATTAACAGAGTTGGAAGGGAGTTTATAGATCATCTAGTCCAACCCCCCTGGCCAAGCAGGAGACCCCACACTACTTCTGACATATGACAGTCCAGTCTCTTCTTGAAGGCCTCCAGTGATGAGGTTTCCAGAAGTTCTGAAGGCAACTTCTGTTCCAGTAGTTGATTCTTCTCATTGTCAGAAAGTTCCTCCTTATTTCTAAATTGAATCTCTCCTTGATCAGTTTCCATCCATTATTCCTTGACTGACCTTCAAGTGCTTTGGAAAATAGCTTGACTCTATTTTCTCTTTGGCAGCTACTCAAATACAGTGGTTCCGCTACCTAAGGACGCTTCTACTTACGAACCTTTCTAGATAACAACCGGGTGATCAAGATTTTTCTGCCTCTTCTCAAGAACTATTTCCCACTTACAAACCCGAGCCTCCGAAACTGTAATGGGAAAAGGCAGGGAGAAGCCTCTGTGGGGCCTCTCTAGGAATCCCTTGGGGGGAAACAGGGCCCGAAAAGGTGGGTAGAAGCCTCCATGGGGCCTCTCTAGGAATCTCTTGGGGGGAAACAGGGACAGAAAAGGCAGGGGGAAGCCTCCGTGGGGCCTCTCTAGGAATCTCTTGGGAGAAAACAAGGCCAGAAAAGGCAGGGGGAAGCCTCCATGGGGCCTCTCTAAGAATCTCTTGGGGGAAAACAGGGCCGGAAAAGGCATGGGGGAGCCTCCATGGGGCCTCTCTAGGAATCTCCTGGGAGGAAACAAGACCAGAAAAGGTGGGGAGAAGCCTCTGTGGGGCCTTTCTAGGAATCTCCTGGGAGGAAACAGGGCCTCCACCCTCCCTGTGGTTTCCCCAATCACAAGCATTATTTGCTTTTACATTGATTCCTATGGGAAAAATGGCTTCTTCTCACAAACTTTTCTACTTAAGAACCTGCTCATGGAACGAATTATGTTTGTAAGTAGAGGAACCACTGAATTGGAAGACTGCTATCATGTCTCCAGAGGTCCATCTCCTCACTAGATTATCCATGCCTAGTTCCTGCAACCACTCTTCGTATGTTTTAGTCTCCAGTCTCCTTATCATCCTGGTTGCTCTCTTTTGCACCTTGTCTAAGTGTTTCAATGTCTTTTTTGTAGTGTGGTGACCAAAACTGGATGCAATAGAAACATAGAAACATAGAAGTCTGACAGCAGAAAAAGACCTCATGGTCCATCTAGTCTGCCCTTATACTATCTTCTGTATTTTATCTTAGGATGGATATATGTTTATCCCAGGCATGTTTAAATTCAGTTACTGTGGATTTATCTACCACGTCTGCTGGGAGTTTGTTCCAAGGATCCACTACTCTTTCAGTAAAATAATATTTTCTCATGTTGCTTTTGATCTTTCCCCCAACTAACTTCAGATTGTGTCCCCTTCTTCTTGTGTTCACTTTCCTATTAAAAACACTTCCCTCCTGGACCTTTTTTAACCCTTTAACATATTTAAATGTTTCGATCATGTCCCCCCTTTTCCTTCTGTCCTCCAGACTATACAGATTGAGTTCATTAAGTCTTTCCTGATACGTTTTATGCTGAAGACCTTCCACCATTCTTGTAGCCCGTCTTTGGACCCATTCAATTTTGTCAATATCTTTTGTAGGTGAGGTCTCCAGAACTGAACATAGTATTCCAAATGTGGTCTCACCAGCGCTCTATACAATGGGATCACAATCTCCCTCTTTCTGCTTGTACTCTAGGTGTGATCTAACCAAGGCTTTACAGAGTATCTTTTAAGAGCCTCAAGTTTGGTCCTGCATCGAGCTCACTCCCCAACACTTGGGATCTACTGCAACTCAAAACAGCTGGAGATGAGCACCCCAGATGTGGCAATTCGGCACCGGCACTCAAAAGGATGCCTTCCTACATATTTATCTTCCTCTAAATGAGGAGGGAGAAAAGGCACCCAGCCAGAGTATTATAAAGTTTCCTCAATGCAAATTATGCCTAATCAGTATTTATCAGGCTTGGTTAATTGGCACATCACAAAAGAGATGTCTGAAGTACTGTACTCATAATGAGCACGCCAAACAACAAGGACGGCAATCACACAATGAGCATCTGATTGCACAAACAGGAAGTCACTGGGTTTCCTGAGTATGTCACACTTCGGCGGAAGAGACAGTGTAGCAATTGACGCATCTGCCAAAGGAGGGAGGGGGCCAACGCTAGCTATACTGAAGTCGAGCAGAACAAGCACAAGGAAGAGCCTCGGTGGTGCAGTGGTTAGAGTGCAGTACTGCAAGCTGCTTCTGCTAAGCAGTTTGACAGATCGAATCTCAGTAGGCTCAAGCTTGACTCAGCCGTCCATCCTTCGGAGATGGGTAAAAATGAGGACCCAGATTGTTGGGGGCAAGAGGCTGATTCTGTAAACTGCTTAGAGAGGGCTCTGAAGGATATATCAGTCTAAATGCTATTGCCCTTCCTCCCTCCCTTCCTTCCTTCCTCCTCCCTCCCTCTTTTCCCTTTCCTTATCCATCCTTCCATCCATATCAGCTTAAGGTTGACACAGCATTCCATCTTTCCGAGGTGGGTAAAATGAGGACCCAGATTGTTGGGGGCAAGAGGCTGATTCTGTAAACTGCTTAGAGAGGGCTGTGAAGGATATATCAGTCTAAGTGCTATTGCCCTTCCTTCCTTCCTTCCTTTCTTCCTCCCTCCCTCCTTCCTTCCCTCCCTCTTTTCCCTTTCCTTATCCATCCTTCCATCCATCCATATCAGCTTAAGGTTGACACAGCATTCCATCTTTCCGAGGTGGGTAAAATGAGACCCAGATTGTTGGGGGCAAGAGGCTGATTCTGTAAACTGCTTAGAGAGGGCTGTGAAGGATATATAAGTCTAAGTGCTATTGCCCTTCCTTCCTTCCTTCCTTCCTTCCTTCCTTCCTCCCTCACTCCCTCCTTCCTTCCTTCCTTCCCTCCCTCTTTTCCCTTTCCTTATCCATCCTTCCATCCATCCATATCAGCTTAAGGTTGACACAGCATTCCATCTTTCCGAGGTGGGTAAAATGAGGACCCAGATTGTTGGGGGCAATGTGCTGACTCTCTGTAAGCCACTTAGAGAAAGCTGTAAAGCATTGTGAAGCAGTATATAAGTCTAAACTATTGCTATTGACTCCACAATTTACTTTGCAAATAATAATAGAAAATCCCTCCCTCCTTCCTTCCTTCCTTCCTTCCTTCCTTCCTTCCTTCCTTCCTTCCTTCCTCCCTCCCTCCCTCCCTCCCTCCCTCCCTTCCCTCATCCATCCATCCATCCATCCATCCATCCATCCATCCATCCATATCAGCTTAAGGTTGACTCAATCTTCCATCCTTCCAAGATGGGTAAAATGAAGACCCAGATTGTTGGAGGCAATATGTTGACTCTCTGTAAACCACTTAGAGAAAGCAGTAAAGCATCATGAAGCGGCATATAAGTCTAAACTATTGCTATTGATCTTCCGCAATTTACTCTGCAAATAATAATAGAAAATCCCTCCTTCCTCCCTCCCCAGTTGTTAGAATGCAGTATTGTGCACTAACTCTGCCCACTGCCAACAGTTCGATCCTGACCAACTCAAGGTTGACTCAGCCTTCCATCCTTCTAAGGTCGGTAAAATGAGGACTCAGATTGTTGGAGGCAATAGGCTGACTTTCTGTAAACCACTTAGAGAGGGCTGTAAAGCACCGTGAAACAGCATACAAGTCTAAATGCTATTGTTATTTATTTCTTTTCTTCTTTCCTGCTTTCCTTTCCCTATCCATACTTCCCAGCGCAAGGTTAATTCAGCCTTCCATCTTTCTGTGGTGGGTAAAATGAGGACCCAGATTGCTGGGGGCAATAAGCTGACTCGGTAAACTGCTTAGAGAGGGATGTAAAAGCACTGTGAAGCGGTATATAAGTGCTATTGCTATTAGTATTCCCATGGACTACCCAGTGGGGTCTCAGTCCTGGACTCTTACACACTTTTTACTGTTCTGTCGGGCTCTCTGGTAGAATCCTCCCAAAAATTCACAGGTACAAACTTCAGACACACACACACGTTTGAAAATTCAAAACAATGTTCTTTATAATGAAAATTCCCTTAACCTAAACCCTCTTTTGGTATAGCAAAGAGCACTGGTCTCCAAACAAACTGGTAATTTGTACAAGTCCCTTATCAGTTCTGTGATACTTATCTTGCAGCTGTGAGGCAATTCACAGTCCTTCTTCTTTCACAAAGTGAAACACACTTTGCTCTGGTTTAGTTTCCAAGCGGGGAAAAATCAGCACACAAAAAGTCAAAGTCAGTAAAGCAGTCATGAAACACAACGATCAGATAATCCTCCACAATGGCCAAACCCACAGGCTGCTCTTTATAGCAGCCTCACTAATTACCACAGCCCCACCCAACCACAGGTGGCCTCATTTTCTTTGATAATAATCTCTCAGTTGTTGTTGCCTATGCATCGCTCTCCTCATGCGTGGCTGTATCATTAACTCTTGTTCTGAATCCAAGGAGGAGCTAGAGAATTGATCTCCTTCTGAGCTGTCTGCCACACTCTCCTCCTCCCTGTCACTCATGTCTTCTTGGTCAGGGGAGCCTTCATCATCAGATTCCACCAGGGGCAAAACAGGCCTGCAGCATTTGGATGTCTCCCCCACATCCACAGTCCTTGGGGCAGGAGCTGGGCCAGACCTAACCACAACACTTACAAACCTTGGGACATGGTTTGTTGAGTCCAATAGAAGGGCTTAGGGTCCCCGATAGAACCTTGAGTCTAATAGAAAAGCTTAGGGTCCCCAAATTCCTGGGGGGGGCCCTCAGTCCATGACTTCTTCTGATTCAGATCACGTCCTTCCAAAGAAGCTGTGACATTATTCCCTCTCCGGAATTTCTGCCACGCCGCCTCCCATCCAAAGAGGCATTTTGTGACATCCAAGCTGCATTCGATAACAGCATCCTTCACACTCCTTCATTTAGCAAAGCCGAATTGAGCAATTTTTACCAGTGGAGGAAGTGATTAAGTGAAGTGTCTCTTCAAACAAGGAGCAATAAAAGGCTTCACTTTGTAAAAGATGTCAATCGAGGGCGGGTTGCTCCCGGTTTGGCCCAGTTCTGCCAACTGGTAGCTGCAGCGGAAGGAGGAGGCTCCGCCCACCCACCCAGGACGCGATAAAGGAGCTGTGTGCACAGCTCTGGGTGACCGGCGGGTGGATACACATGCCCGAGTGAGATTTTGCTTCTGCACATGCACAGGAAACAAAATCTTGTGAGATGCACAAGATTTTGGCAATTTTTGTTGATTTTGCGCTTCCATGCACGCGCAAAAGCAAAAAATCCACTGAAATTTCAAAAGTGCACATGTTTCCTTGTGAGGTTTTGCTCCCTGGGCATGCACAGAAGCAAAATCTCGCTTGGGGACATGCGTGCGCCCACCGGAGACACGGAGCAGTTTGCGGAGCGCACCAACAGCAGTGGAGCCGGGGTGGCGCAGCAGGTAGAGTGCTGTACTGCAGGCCACTGAAGCTGACTTGCAGATCTGAAGGTCAGCGGTTCAAATCTCATCACCGGCTCAAGGTTGACTCAGCCTTCCATCCTTCCAAGGTGGGTAAAATGAGGACCCTAGCTCTGTTAAAAAAAGTGCTATTGCTAACATGTTGTAAGCCACCCTGAGTCTGAGAAGGGCAGCATAAAAATTGAATGAGTGAATGAATGAATGAATAAATAAATAAATAAAATAAAAAAAATATAAAAATAAAAAAATAAAAAAATAAAAAAAATAAAAAAATATAAAAAATATAAATATAAATATAAATATAAATATAAATATAAATATAAATATAAATATAAATATAAATATAAATATAAATATAAATATAAATATAAATATAAATATAAATATAAATATAAATATAAATATAAATATAAATATAAATATAAATATAAATATAAATAAAAATAAAAATAAAAATAAAAATAAAAATAAAAATAAAAATATAAATATAAATAAACAAACCTTTCCCTTATCAATCTCGTGAAGGGAAGCAGGATCTTTGAGTGCCAGTGGTGGCTAGTTTTATTGTGGAGTTTTAATCTTTGGGAACAGAACAGGGGGACTGTTTCCCCCTACTCAACCACCCCCCACAGCCAACTCACAAGTTATCAATCAACATTAGCTTTGTACTGCACGAAACCAGCAGAAAGAGCCAACAGCTCATGAAACTGAATGAAAAACAATTTTTTTTGCTTAGATTGCAAAATACCGGTAGCCCTCGACTTACAATAGTCCAGTGATGGTGAAGCTTTTTTCCCTCGGGTGCTGAAAGTGTGAGTGCATGCTATCATGCAAACCCATAATTCAATGCCTGAGGAGGGCGAAAACAGCTTCCTGCACCCTCCTGCAGGCTGGAAACGGCCTGTTTCCCAACTTCTGGTGGGCCCAGTAGGCTCATGTTTTGCCCTCCCCAGGCTCCAAAGGCTTCCCGGAGGCTTTCTGGAAGCCAAAAATGCCCTCCCAGAGCCTCTGTGTGAGCCAAAAATCAGCTGGCTGGCACACACATGCACATTGGAGCTAAGTTAGGGCAGTGGTTCACATACCAGTAGATATGGCTCCGCATGCCACCTGTGGCACCGTGCCATAGGTTCGCCATCACTGCAATAGTCCCTTAGTGACCGTTCAAGGTTAGGACAGCACTGAAAAAAGTGATTTATGACCATTTTTATCCCTACGACAATTGCAGTCACCTGATTAAAATACAAATGTTTTGCAACCAACTCGTCATAAATATGAACCCGTGGCCAAGCATCTGGATTTTGATCATGTGAGTGCAAGGGTGCAGAGATGATCATGAACATGAAAAGCAGGCATAACTCACTTTTTTCAGTATGGTTGTAACTTGGAATGGTCACTAATTGAAGGTAAGTCAAGGACTTACCTTTGTAAAAGTACCTGGGCTTGGCAATGTAGCCAGGACTTGTCGCCCTTTGATGTTAAATAAAGGGTTTAAGTGGAAACTAGAAGAAGATCTGAAAGAACCACAGAAATTAGGAACACAGTCTTGAGGGAAGAGGGATATTTATATGTCTGGGTCAGTGCTTAAATCCTGGGTCTCATTCTCCTTCCAGTTCATGCTAACAGACTTTGGCCATGTTTACACAATGGTCAGCTCTGACCGGAGGCTCTTGTCATCTCACTCTTCACCCTCATGTCTGCTTATGAATATAATAAAGTGTAGTTGAGGCATATTTGAACTTTTGTATTTTATGCCATCTATATATAGTCTCTCTCTCTGTGGGTGAGAGAGATAGCGAGAAGTAGAGAAAGAGAGAGAGACATAGAAAGAAAGAAAGAAAGAAAGAAAGAAAGAAAGAAAGAAAAAGCAGGAGAGTGGGGATAGAAAGGCAGAGAGAGAGAAAGAGACAGAAGGAAGAGAGAAGGGAGAGAGAAAGAGACAGAGAGACAGACAAAGGGGGAGAGAGAGAGAAAGAAAAGGGAGAAAGAAAGAGAGAGGCAGAGAGAGAGACAGAGAGTAAGAGAAAGGAAGAGAGAGAAAGAGGCAGAGAAAAAGGCACAGTAGGAGAGGGAGGGAGAAAGAAAATGGGTGAGAGAGAGAAAGAGAAAGGGAGAAAGACAGAGAGAAAGAGACAGAGAGGGGAAAAGGGAGAGCGAGAAAGAGAGAGAGAGAGAGAAAAGATCTAATGAGATGATGAATTCAAATTAGACAATTTATGCAAACCATGGAATGAAAATGAACAGAAAAAAACCCGTGCACATTGAGATTTCTATGTCCATAACAAGCATCTGTTCCTCCTAATTTGCATTCCCAGTGACATACGTCCCTCTGTTTTGACCAGCCGAAAGACACCAAATCCACAAATCTCTCCTGCTCTATATTTATAGCAAAATCTACTTGTACCAAAGAAAGCATCTTTCAAATCAATCAAATGTCCAGTACTGCTCGGAAGATTTTCAGTATCCTCTGAAATTCAGGCCACCATCAGGAGTTGCCATTCTTGGATATCCACAGTAAAGAATTATGGGGCACCTTGATCCTGCTGGTATTTAAGAGCCTTGGGAGTAGCAACAACCACGAAGGGAAACTCACTTCCCAGTCTTTCCATCACTGTCAAAGCAGCAGGATTAGGGTTTCAACCAGGCACTTCCAACCTTGCCAACTTTAAGACCCATGGACTTCAACTCCCAGAATTCCTCAGGCAGCCATGTTGACCAGGGAATTCTGGGAGTTGAAATCCACGAGTCTTAAAGTTGCCAAAGTTGGACACTCCTGGTTTAGAAGGAAGCAGAGTGCACGATGATAAAGAAAGAAGACAGCAGCTTTCTCCAAAACCTTTGCTGTGGTCCACCAGCTGCCAATGGAGCTGGTGACAAACTCAGGGGGAGGTTGGGGAGGAACATGGGCCAGTTTTGGAGTCTGGGGAAGGCTGTGATGGATGCTCTGCATCGGACGCAGAGATACAGCCAGGGCCGTCCGATATTTCCCAGCCACCGGAGAGGCAGCTTCCTTTGGAGGCTGAGATAAGTGGGGAGGAAGAAGAGTTGGGGCCTGTTCCAGATGTGCATATGTGCAGAGCTGTTAGGAAAGGACAGCAACTGAGGACAAGGCACACGTGGATGCTGATTGGCCCCTCCCTGGCTGGGGAATACATAGAGGGAAAAGGGGAACGGTGGTCGTAGGAGACAACAGTTCGTATTGCTGAAGATTTTGCTCATCATGTTCCGTGCCACAGAGACTGCTTGCCAGAACTTAATTTGCAGCCTGGCAATTGTTGCAAGGAACTAATAAGGTCGGTACTGCAGTTAACTCCTTGCAGGACTATTGCCTGCAATAGTGAATGTGAATGTGTGAATGACATGAGGGTATGTATGTTGGTTGGGTTTATTAATGTTTATACTGTTTTATGTTGTTTTTATATTGTTTTTAGGGTTAGGGTTAGGGTTAAGGTTAGGGTTAGGGCTAGGGCTAGGGCTAGGGCTAGGGCTAGGGTTAGGGTTAGGGCTAGGGTTAGGGCTAGGGTTAGGGCTAGGGCTAGGGTTAGGGCTAGGGCTAGGGTTAGGGCTAGGGCTAGGGCTAGGGCTAGGGTTAGGGCTAGGGCTAGGGCTAGGGCTAGGGTTTTGTATGCCATCCAACTACTCTGGGAGTTGGGTGGCATACAAAAATGTCAAACAAAAAAACAAACAAGCAAACAAACAAACAAATGCTCAAGGAAGGAAGGAAGGAAGGAAGGAAGGAAGGAAGGAAGGAAGGAAGGAAGGAAGGAAGGAAGGAAGGAAGTATAAATTCCTCCCTTTCAGTTCCTTCCTTGTTTTCAACTTTCAATGCCTTCCCCTTTCAGGTCACTTTTATTTACAAGATTACAATCCAAGGATTATTAGATTGGGCGAACAGACCATCTGGGACGTTTCCTTGTTTCCTAAGAGCATGATGTTCAAGACTCAGAAGTTATGAAAACTGAACATGGGGTCCATCTGCTAATTGCCATAATTTTGGCCAGCAGGATTAAAAAATGGAATTTGAAAACAAATGCCATTCTCTATTGGAAAGGAAACATAGAACTTTTATACTGACGTTTCTCTGAATTTGTTGATCTGCACTTTTCTTCCACAATTCAACTCTGACCAAATACAGGTAGCACTTCACTTTATTTTTATTTATTCATTTATTCATTTGTCCAATACACAAATACATAGGAAGAAAGATAAACATGTGATAATATAAAAGAGGGTGAAAGTGAACTTAGAGGAGAGGATATATGAAAGGAAGAGAATATATAAGATAGGTGGAAGAAGGGAAAGACAATTGGGCAGGGGACGAAAGGCACACCAGTGCACTTATGTACGCCCCTTACTGGCCTCTTAGGAACCTGGAGAGGTCAATCGTGGAGAGTCTACGGGAGAAGTGTTGGGGGTTAGGGGTTGACACAATTGAGTCCGGTAATGAGTTCCACGCTTCGATAACTCGATTGTTGAAATCATATTTTTTACAGTCAAGTTTGGAGCGGTTCGTATTGAGTTTGAATCTGTTGCATGCTCTTGTGTTATTGCGGTTGAAGCTGAAGTAGTCATTGACTGGTAGGACGTTGCAGCATATGATCTTGTGGGCAATACTCAAATCGTGCTTAAGGTGCCATAGTTCTAGGCTTTCTAGGCCCAGGAATGTTAGTCTATTTTCGTAGGATATTCTGTTTCGAGTGGAGGAGTGAAGGGCTCTTCTGGTGAAATATCTTTGGACATTTTCAAGGGTGTTGATGTCTGAGATATGGTAAGTAAGTACGTAAGTAAGTAAGTAAGTAAGTAAGTAAGTAAGTAAGTAAAATAAAATAAAATAAAATAAAATAAATGAATAAATACTTGTTCAAAGTTACAACAGTGCTGAAAAATTTGACTTATGACCCTGTTTTCACTATTATGAAATGAACATGAGATCAAAATTCAGGTCCTGGGCAATTGGTTCCTACTTATGACAGTCGAAGGGTCCTGGGATCATGTGATCCCCTTTTGCGACCTTCTGATAACCAAAGTCAAATGGGGAAGCCAGATTCACTTAACAACTGGGATACTAACTTACCAACTATAAGTGATTCACTTAACAACTGAGCAAGAAAGGTCATAAAGTGGGGGGGAAAGCTCACTTAGCAACAGAAATCTTGAACTCAATAGTGGTCGTACCTCGGGGACTACCTGTAGTTTGAATTTGTATTTGTGAATTTTCAAAAATTTGAGTTTGAATTTAAGTTTGAGTTTGAGCTTGAGTTTGAATTGGAATTGGAATTGGAGTTTGATTTTGAGTTTGAATTGAAATTGGAGTTTGGGTTTGAGTTTGAATTGGAATTGGAGTTTGAGTTTTAGTTTGAATTGGAATTGGAGTTTGGGTTTGGGTTTGAATTGGAATTGGAATTGGAGTTTGATTTTGAGTTTGAATTGAAATTGGAGTTTGGGTTTGAGTTTGAATTGGAATTGGAGTTTGAGTTTTAGTTTGAATTGGAATTGGAGTTTGGGTTTGAGTTTGAATTGGAATTGGAATTGGAGTTTGAATTGGAATTGGGGTTTGAGTTTGAATTGGAATTGGGTTTGAGGTTGAGTTTGAATTGGAATTTTAGTTTGAGTCTTAGTTTGAATTGGAATTGGAGTTTGGGTTTGGGTTTGAGTTTGAATTGGAATTGGAATTGGAGTTTGAATTGGAATTGGGGTTTGAGGTTGAGTTTGAATTGGAATTTTAGTTTGAGTTTTAGTTTGAATTGGAATTGGAGTTTGGGTTTGAGTTTGAATTGGAATTGGAATTGGAGTTTGAATTGGAATTGGGGTTTGAGTTTGAATTGGAATTGGGGTTTGAGGTTGAGTTTGAATTGGAATTGGAGTTTGAGTTTGAGTTTGAATCTGAATCTGAACTTTGAATTCTTCAACTGGCATGAAGAATGGCTTAGGAATTCTGGGAGTTGAAATCCACAAGTTTTAAAGTTGCCAAGTGTGGAGATCCCTATTTGAAATCATTGATTTTATCCAGGGGTGGAAAAGTCACCTACATTGCAGAACTGGAGAACTTCTGTCTTGGAGCGTTCTGCGCATTTGTTTCCCAGAGATCCTGTTTGATCCCCCTCCTCTCTTGGCATCTTTCACAGAGGTTTTCTTAGCGAGAGTGACATGATGGGGATGGGGAAAGGAACCGTCTCTTGAAAAATCTGATTTAAAGGAAACAGATTGCAGACGATAAAGGCAGAGAAATGGCAGGCCTTATGCCATCTGCTCTCCTCTTCTCCCCTGAGGATTCAAGACGGAGAGAAGAAGGTGAGTAAAGAAGCCTGGAAATTGATTCACACGCAATTAGTTAAATGACAGCATGAAGGATACGTGAACTTTTAAAGAGCCCATTTCAACAAAATTGGGCACAATAGCGCCTTCCTCTCTGTGTGTGGTGGAAAGATGATCGCGGCTGAAAACACTAAACCAGAACAGGTTGTGCAAACAGATATCACTCCCTTTTAAAACTCAATTCAATTCAGAATAGACTTTGGAGGTCTTCTAGTCCAACCCCTAGACCCTTTTTGTAGTATTGCTTGTGTAGGTCAAAAGCCATATGGATGGGCATGCCCAGATATGCCCAGAAGCTGCACTTGGGTGCTTATTTCACATTATGCTGAGCTTTGGCTCACAGACTTTGCAGTACAGGTAAGCCTGGATTTTTAGGCTTGGATTTTTAAGCTTGGGAAAAGTTCAGGGAAAATTCATGTTCTCACAAATGGTGATATCATCAAACTACAGCTTCCAGCATGAAAACAAAAAAATAAAATAAAATAAAAACCAAGTAGAAAAATCTACTGCAGGCCCTTCTGGATTTTTATTAGGTTTTTTTTTAGCAATCCAGGATTCTAAACAATATGGCCAACCATTGAGGATGCTGGAAATTGAAACTCAACACCTCGAGGACAGATTCTCTATCTCAATGTTCAAGTTGGCAGGTCTCCAAACTCTTTTTTTGGCACTCTCCTCTCAGCATTTACTGCTAGAACATTTCTTCCTGAGATAAGGCTAAAGAGATGGTGATGGAAAAAACAGGGAAGAAGAGCAGACCTTTATTTATTTTATTAATCAATTTTGTATGCCGCCCTCTCCGCAGACTTTGCCGCACCTCCAATGAGGAAAGTCTCAAACATTGAGGGGGGGGGGTGGCAAACACAATTGACATCAATGATGACCTACTACTGGAATGGTAAAGTGCTCCATTTCGGTAGCGATTTTGGAGATGCACGGGCAGCTGTACACCCCCGACGCATGCCCCCGCACTAGATTTGGCTGCTGCGCATGAGCAACAAGCAAAATCTTGTGTGAAGACACTCGAGCCAGTGAGATTTCAGTGATTTTCACCGATTATTTTTGCAAAAGTATTGCTGAAATCACCGAAATCTCACTCGCATGTGCATGCGCGTGCGATATTTCACTTGCTGCACATACGCAGCAGCCAAATTTCAAGCCAACAGGCACATGCACACTCGCCAGACACACTCTCACCCACGACGGCCTCAGAGGGTGCACCGGTAGCACCAAAGACGGCAGGCCTTCGCTGGTTGAGATGCGTAAAAACACAAGTTGTGAGACACCGTGAAGGTAGCAAGGGGAAACTGAAAAGGGACACGCTCCCATTCCCCATTTGCCACAGCTGGAGATTGTGGCAAACTACCTTTCTCAAGCCCTCTAGGACCGTGTTGCCGAACCTATGGCACGCGTGTCACAAGTGACACGCAGAGCCATATCAGAGGGCATGTGAGGCATTGCCCTATGTCAGCTGTGTTGGGTAGACTTACTGACTCATGTTGTCTGTGTACTTGCAGAAAAATGAAGAGGAACGCAAAATTGAACGGGTCCAAAGACGGGCTACAAGAATGGTGGAAGGTCTTAAGCATAAAACATATCAGGAAAGACTTAATGAACTCAATCTGTATAGTCTGGAGGACAGAAGGAAAAGGGGGGACATGATCGAAACATTTAAATATATTAAAGGGTTAAATAAGGTCCAGGAGGGAAGTGTTTTTAATAGGAAAGTGAACACAAGAACAAGGGGACACAATCTGAAGTTAGTTGGGGGAAAGATCAAAAGCAACATGAGAAAATATTATTTTACTTAAAGAGTAGTAGATCCTTGGAACAAACTTCCAGCAGATGTAGTAGATAAATCCACAGGAACTGAATGTAAACATGCCTGAGATAAACATATATCCATCGTAAGATAAAATACAGAAAATAGTATAAGGGCAGACTAGATGGACCATGAGGTCTTTTTCTGCCATCAGACTTCTGTTTCTATGTTTCTATGTAACGCGGGGAGGACATCCGAATCCTCGTCACCAGTGTTAAGTTGTAAAAGACGACAGGAACCAACAACAGTTTACTCGACTCTGGCAGAACTTGAACAGCTGAAGGAATGACAGCTCAATTTATACTCGAGGCAACACTGAGGAACAGCCAATGGGGTAGCCGGAATTCTTCCTCTGCTTCTTTAACAGCCCGGCAATAGTCCAGCAGCCAATTAGGCTGCTGGAATTCTCCCAACCGAAACCCAACCAATAACAGACTCTTAGAACATAACATGAGGTATTGTCCAATGTCAGCTGCACTGCGCGTCTTGGGCAAAAAATTGCTTCTTCTTACAAACTTTTCTGCTTAAGAACCTGATCATGGAACAAATTAAGTTCGTAAGTAGAGATACCACTGTAGTTGCCACCTATTATTTTTAGACTCGTTCCTTGTCCTCCTTTACCCCAAAGACATTGGCAACTGTTTGCTTTCAACAAAACCAAATGGTCTCCCATCAGAACAGTTGTGTGGCTGCAACCCAAGCAAAAGAATTATGAAATTGCACTTTATAATGGAGTGGATCTAAGCCCATCAAGATCCAAAAGCCAGTGTTCTCAACTGCAGCAGATATATATACATGGAGAGAGGCGGTAGAGCTTAGTGGCAATGACGGGGAAATGACAGTTCAATTAAAGTGAAGCGTGAAAAAATAAACACAAGCGACTTTTTTTTTGTTACAACAGTAATTGATGGCAACTGGCTTCGCAGTGTCAAATTGATTGTAGGAAGGGACGAAGAGCTATTGTCTCTATTCAGGCCCAAATGATCAAACAAAGCTTTTGCTAACTTATTGTGTGTGGTTTTTAAAGCTCCATTTTGTTCTGGTGATCTCTCTCTGAAATCCACATTGGGTCCATGGAAGGATGGCGGCTACAAGTACCATTCAACGACAACAAAAAATAAGGGCAAGCCAAGAATGTTAGAGAGAGAGAGAGATGTGATATTAATTGATAATGTCAGGTTTGGGTTGCAGATAGGCTAACAACAACAATAACAACGACAACAAAGCAAAAGAATTGGAGAAGATAGCAAGTACAGTGATCCCTTGTTTTTCGTGGGGGATGCATTCCAAGACCACCCGTGAAAAACGAATATCTGTGAAGTAGAGGAAAGATAGTTTTTTATGCATTTAACAAGTATTTGGACTTTTAAAACCCACCCTTTGCTTAAAACAGCCATTCTATAATGTTTCTCAGCTGGAACCACATGTGATATCCTACCAGTTTCTTTAATAGAGTACAGTAGTACTGTAGAAGAATTTTATGAATTTTTAATGGATTTAAAATTTTCAATGGATTTAATAAATTGAAGCCCCCTTTGAAAACCCATGAAATAGCGAATCCGCAAAAAGATGAACTGCGAAGTAGCGAGGGATTACTGTACAAAGACCTGAAAATAGACAGGGAAACACCATGGCCAAAGAAAACAAAGGTGGTACCAATGGTAATAGGCACCTTGAGTGTAATCCCAAAAGATCCAGAGCACCATTTGAACATGATCAGCATTGACAGATTCACTACCAGTCAATTGCAAAAGGCAGCTTTCTTCGGAAGAGCTGACGTCCTGCAACGATACTTTGAGGACCATCAAACAATCACAGCTGCTTATCCCAGACCCATCAATGTCAAATCCTGTTCAAACATCTGGAGGACTGTTTGACAGATCATCTTAATAATATTATAATCGCATATTAATATTAAATGTAGTTGCTGTCAACCCCTGGATCACACCAACTCCTCCTTTGTGGCCACCACCCTCCAACAGAAGGACATTTTCTGTCCCATATGTCCCAGCGACCGGTCAGATCCAACAGAGTCGGCCTTCTCCAGGGCCCATCGGCCAAGCAGTGCTGGCTGGCGGGACCACCAGGAATCAAATCCCCTCAATCTGTACTGCTCCCACCGTCCTGGCCTTTTGGAAGGCTTTAAAAACATGGCTTTGTCAGCAGGCCTGGGGCCATTGAGCGATATCACGCTGCTCCAGTCAGGAGTATGTTAGTTGAAATGGATGAGTGATAGATGAATGGGGTTTTTTAATATCTGGGGTCTTAAATTGTATCTTTGTTTTATCTTTATACACTGCCCTGAGTCCATTGGGAGAAGAGTGGCCTGTAAATTCAGATAATAAATGAATAAATTGCGATCCCATTGTAGAGAGCGCTGGTGAGACCCCATTTGGAATACTGTGTTCAGTTCTGGAGACCTCACCTAAAAAAAGATATTGACAAAATTGAACGGGTCCAAAGACGGGCTACAAAAATGGTGGAAGGTCTTAAGCATAAAACGTATCAGGAAAGACTTAATGAACTCAATCTGTATAGTCTGGAGGACAGAAGGAAAAGGGGGGACATGATCTAAGCATTTAAATATGTTAAAGGGTTAAATAAGATTCAGGAGGGAAGTGTTTTTAATGGGAAAGTGAACACAGGAACAAGGGGGGCACAGTCTGAGGTTAGTTGGGGGAAAGATCAGAAGCAAAGCGAGAAAATATTATTTTACTGAAAAAGTAGTAGCTGCTTGGAACAAACTTCCAGCAGATGTGGTTGGTAAATCCACAGTAACTGAATTTAAACATGCCTGGGATAAACATATATCCATCCTAAGATAAAATACAGAAAATAGTATAAGGGCAGACTAGATGGACCATGAGGTCTTTTTCTGCTGTCAATCTCCTATGTTTCTAATAGTAATAAATTTTGAAATTTCTTCTCCTTTTGGTGAGCATTTTCTTATCTACATGCCCAGCAAATGTGCTGTGGGAATAGACGTGAGAGACCTCCTCAGTTGACTAATTAATTTCATGGGAACTTTCTTCAAGTGTGTCCTCATTTGTGTTATGACAAAAAGCTCACTGCTTGAAGTCACAGTTTAACACTACGCTTGATGTTTTTGAAGCCTGCAAAAGACTGACATGGTGCTGCTCTTTTGATATTGAAAACCTAGAGATATATATCTATATGTATATACATTACTTATACTTACATAATATAAGTATATATATATATATACTTATATAGTTATAAGTACTTATAATTTATAAGTACTTTATAATTACTTTATAAAATTTATAAAATATAAGTACTTTCTAAAATTTATAATTATATAAATACTATATACTTTATATATATATATATATATATATATATATATATATATATATATATATATATATATATATATATATATATTACACAGGGCAAAACCCGAACTCAGAACAATCTACATATATATATATATATATATATATATATATATATATATATATATATATATATATATATTTCCTCTGCAATTGATTTTGTAGGCTAATATCCACAAAAGAGCCCAGATGGTGCAATGGTTAGAGTGTAGCACTGCAGGCTACTTCAGCTAACTGCTAGCTGTAGTTCAGCAGTTCAAATCTCACCACCTTCCTTCCTTCCTTCCTTCCTTCCATCCTTCCTTCCTCCCTCCCTCCCTCCCTTTCTCCCTCTCCTTCCCTTCCCTATCCATCCTTCCATCCCAGCTAAAGGTTGACTCAGCCTTCCATCCTTCCAAGGTCGATAAAATGAGGAGCCAGATTGTTGGGGACAATATGCTTATTGTGTAAACCACTTAGAGAAGGCTGTGAAAGCACTAGGAAGTCTGTCAGCAAAGATAGGACTTTAAGCGGGGAGGGTGGAGGCAGTACAAATCTCTGGAGAGAGTTGGTTCCAAAGGGCCGGGGCCACTACAGAGAAGGCTCTTCCCCCAGGTCCCACCGGGCGACATTGTCTAGCTGACAGGAACTGGGGAAGGATGACTCTGTGGAACCTGACCAGCTGCTGGGATACATGAGGCAGAAGACAATCCTGCAAGTAATCTGGTCTGATGCCATGGATGGATGGAAGGAAGGAAGGAAGGAAGGAAGGAAAGGAAGGAAAGGAAGGAAGGAAGGAAGGAAGGAAGATGGAAGGAAGGGAGAAAGAAAGGAAGAAAGGAAGGAAGAAAGAAAGGAAGGAAGATGGAAGGAAGGAAGGAAGGAAAGAAAGAACGAAGGAAGGAAGGAAAGAAAGAAAGAAAAAATGAAAGAAAGAAAGAAAGAACTTTAGAGATACTGCAAGACCGATGTCAACAAAGTCTTTGAGCAACTCATAGGGGCTCAAGGAAGGCTATTGCCCCAACTCAATTTCCTTCTTGGCTTGTACTGCCCCCTCTCCTTGTGTCCACAGGAGAGGTCTCTGAAAGTCATAAACTGGCCAATTTAAGCACCACCACACTTTTGCCAAGGGGCAGCCAGAGGGGAAAGGAAAAAGCTGTTTGTCCACTAGCAGGAACAAACCTTGGTACTGCAGCATCAAGTGAAGTGTTGCAGGAGATGGGACGAAGCGTGCCAACAGATAAATTGGTCTCTTCTGAGTCTTGGTTCACCAGCCTACCGTGGGTGGAGTTCTTAAAAATGCCATCTCCATAACGGGAAGCTGCAGACTCCCCCCCCCCCTACGTCTGTCCTTTCTTTAAAAAAAAACCCCTCTACCCTCTGCAAGATGGATTATAAATCACCCTCAAGGAGAACGGGTGACGGGATGAAATCCTGGCCACCTCATCCCAACTAAGAGGACAGTGAGAACCCATCCTAGCAAAAAGACATTGGTCAAACACACGCACACATATACACACCAGGTGTTTCTCCTTTCGTTTTGCACGGATTACAAAACCACGGCAAAAGAATGCAGACTGGTCCAGGGGTGTTAAGAATTATATACCCAAACCCCTGGGCTACGGATGGGTTGGAGAAAGAAAGATATATTCCGAACATAACTGAAGATTGGCATCCTATGCCTGTTTTGCAAAATAAAAAAAAGGGGGGGGACAGCTTTGTGGCTGGTATGTTTTGCTAAAAGAACCGTTATCCTTAAAGGAGGGGAAATAGCTGCTTGAGCTTTACACTGGTTTTTCTAAACATTCCCTGTAAATAGTACGTGAGCTAACCCTCCGTTTCTTGGCCTTAAAGGTGTACGCCGGCTTTTTTTTTTTTTTTGCATTTTTGCAATGTCAGTGCAGAAGGGGAGGAGAGAGAGAGAGAGAGGAGAGAAATATGCGATCTGTTTGCTAATGAGCTGACACTGCAGTGGCTTCAGGAATATGGTAAGAGTACACTACAGGCGCAAACTAGAAAGAGAACAGCAGTGGCACGCCAGAAGTTGAACGCGTCCGTTCGAACCTTCGTGGCATCATAGGCTGAGAGAGGAGTTAATTTAAATTCATGGAGGGGAGAAAAAGAAGAAGGGGAATTAGACGTCGACCCACCAGGGATAAAGTTGGACATCGAAGCTGCCCTGTTGCAACATATACCAGCAAACCATCTCTCGCTCCGTACGTGAGCCAAACACCTCTGCAATGTCTCAACAACATCCCCCAGCTGGCTCAGCTTTTAGGGACAGAGGTTGGGTTTATGAAGCAAGTTTATAAAGTCCTTGCGTTTATCGGTGGCTTCTCTTCTGCTCCCCTTTTTAAATTTATTTTATTTATATATATTTGTCAAACAATTATAGGATGGTAATTTGTATAAACATAACTGTTCTGTCGGGCTCTCTGGTACACTCCTCCCAAATTATTCACAGGTACAAATTTCAGACACACACAAGTTTGAAAATTCAAAACAATGTTCTTTATAATGAAAATTCACTTAAACTAAGCCCTCTTTTGGTATAGCAAAGAGCACTGGTCTCCAAACAAACTGGTAATTTGTACAAGTCCCTTATCAGTTCTGTGATACATAGCTTGCAGCTGTGAGGCAATTCACAGTCCCTCTTCTTTCACAAAGTGAAACACACTTTGCTCTGGTTTAGTTTCCAAGCGGGGGGAAATCAGCACACAAAAGGTCAAAGTCAGTAAAGCAGTCACGAAACACAAGGATCAGATAATCCTCCACAATGGCCAAACCCACAGGCTGCTATTTATAGCAGCCTCACTAATTACCACAGCCCCACCCAACCACAGGTGGCCTCATTTTCTTTGATAATCTCTCAGTTGTTGTTGCCTATGCATCGCTCTCCGCATACGTGGCTGTATCATTAACTCTTGTTCTGAATCCAAGGAGGAGCTAGATAATTGATCTCCTTCTGAGCTGTCTGCCCCACTCTCCTCCTCCCTGTCACTCATGTCTTCTTGATCAGAGGAGCTTTCATCATCAGATTCCACCGGGGGCAAAACAGGCCTGCAGCATGTGGATGTCTCCCCCACATCCACAGTCCTTGGGGCAGGAGCTGGGCCAGAGCTAACCACAACGATAACATTAGGAAAGTAATGATAAAAAGTAATGATAAAAGACAATGGGGCAGTAGGACAGGGACGGTTGGCACAATGGTGCGCTTATGCATGTCCCTTGCAGACTTCTTAGAGAGGTCAATTGTAGTTTTATTTATTTATTTATTTTATTTTATTTATTTATTATTAGAGTTGAAAGGGACCTTGCAGGTCATCAAGTCCAACCCCCTGCTTAAGCAGGAATCCTACAGCGCTCCAGCCAAATGACCATCCAGTCTCCTCTTGAAAATGTCCAAAGTTGGGGAATTCACGACCTCCACTGGCAGGCCATTCCACTGGTTGATCGCTCTGACCATCAGGAAGTTCTTCCTTATTTCTAGGTTGAATCTCTCCTTGGTCAGCTTCCATCCGTTGTTCCTCATCTGGCTCACTGGTGCCCTGTAAAATAGTGTGGCCCCCCCTCCTCTCTGTGGCAACCCCTCAAGTACCTGTAGACTTCTATCACGTCTCCCCTGGCCCTTCTTTTCTCTAGGCTAGTTAATCTAAGATTAAAGGTTTTGGGGTTAGGAGTAGAAACCACAGAGTCAGGTAGTACATTGTGCTATCACTGTGTTGGGTTGTTGATTTTTTCAGGTTCTAAATTTTTCCTATTCTTATCTTTTTTCAGAATGGTCCAATTTCAGAAGCGTCCCAGGTTACAACAGACTGGACACCCTAAACTCAGAGGGAAGTTTTCTTTCTGAGCCACCAAGACCTCTTTCACCGAAGATGCTAAGCCAAAAGTTGTGGACTAAACCACCACTCTGGGTTCCATAAGACACGGTTGAACAAAAGCTGGCTCTATCTCATCGTAGCCATGGTTATACCAACATCCTTCCTTGAGAATTCACATCGTAGGTGGATTCAACTATAGAAAACATTCTTAAGATAATTTATATATATATATTAGCTCAACCACCCTGAAACTAACACCTCCTTTAGTCATCCCAGTTCCAGAATTGATCTCTGCTTCTTGAGTCTCTGTTGGCATCACCCTTCTTTATTTGACCGAAGCATAGGGATGCCCATCACCTAAAGTGAATTCTGGGTGGTAATTAAGAATAAAGGTACAATATAATTATCAACTGGGAACAAGAATTAAAGCTAGAAAGACACCACTGAAGCTCCAATAAAAGTCAGCTTCCATAGATCAACCATCAACTTCCATAGATCAACCATCAACTTCCATAGATCAACCATCAACTTCCATAGATCAACCATCAACTTCCATAGATCAACCATAGATCAACTTCCATAGATCAAACAATGTTGCTGGTGAATTCCAGCAACATTCACATTTCCATGTTGAAGGATAGTCAACTGATACACATTGATTCATGCAGTAGAAGTGTTGATAAGGGGCAGCAAAATACATTAATTTCTCCCCTAGATTCAGCAGAAGTTGCTTGCTAGTCCACTATCAAAGTGGAAGAAAGATTCAACTGTCATCCATTGAGTATTTGTATTTGGGATGACGTTAGGTCCACCTGCTTGTAGCTCAAGCAGCAAATTTATCAGACTGTCCACAATGATCAAACTTAGGTTCATTCATTTTTGTAGTTCACCCATTTCCCATCTCAAGGTGATCATGGTTAAGATGTTAATGGATTATCGACAAATTATAATAATCCATGGATTCGGAAACATAGCTCCATAGTTGTTCAAGTAGAGATTATCCTAGTAGAACATTTAGAGAAGACATATCCTACAGCTATAAATAGAAATATAGAAACATAGAAGTTTGACAGCAGAAAAAGACCTCCTGGTCCATCTAGTCTGCCCTTATACTATTTCCTGTATTTTATTTTAGGATGGATCTATGTTTATCCCAGGCATGTTTCAATTCAGTGACTGTGGATTTACCAACCATGTCTGCTGGAAGTTTGTTTCAAGCATCTATTACTCTTTCAGTAAAATAATATTTTTCTCATGTTGCTTCTGATCTTTCCCCCAACTAAGATGAGTCAGAATGTTGAATTTGAATAGGCACCAATATAAATTGCGTTTGCCACTCATTGCTCAAATCAAACCTATTTGTCCTACAATGTTTATGATGCTGTCTTCAAGCTGGGTGAAAAAAAGTTGAGTAAGTAGATTCAGACAAACTGCCTCTCCAAGTGGGTTATGCTGAATATTTAAAAGATAAGAATAAGGTGTAATTTAAGCAAAAGTGCACCCCAGATGTTAACGGGTGAGATATTGATATGATCCAACAGGAGATTCTTGGCTCCCCAAACTCTGACAAACAAGCCCTTAGAGTTCCCTAGGAAAGTTTAAGGACAACATATATCAACAAGCAGAAGCTGTTAAATCATCCATCGGTTGCAAATCTCAGGCACATCCTTGAGGAATGATAAGAAGCCACTTGATTGTGAGAAAAATAACACAATAACACAACACCTTGGCTGCATAGCTAGAGGTATAACAAGCAGGAAGAGTGAGATTGTGATCCCCTTATATAGAGCGCTGGTGAGACCACATTTGGAATACAGTGTTCAGTTCTGGAGACCTCACCTACAAAACGATATTGACAAAATTGAACGGGTCCAAAGACGGGCTACAAGAATGGTGGAAGGTCTTAAGCATAAAACATATCAGGAAAGACTTCATGAACTCAATCTGTATAGTCTGGAGGACAGAAGGAAAAGGGGGGACATGATCGAAACATTTAAATATGTTAAAGGGTTAAATAAGGTCCAGGAGGGAAGTGTTTTTAATAGGAAAGTGAACACAAGAACAAGGGGACACAATCTGAAGTTAGTTGGGGGAAAGATCAAAAGCAACGTGAGAAAATATTATTTCACTGAAAGAGTAGTAGATCCTTGGAACAAACTTCCAGCAGACGTGGTTGGTAAATCCACAGGAACTGAATTTAAACATGCCTGGGATAAACATATATCCATTGTAAGATAAAATACAGGAAATAGTATAAGGGCAGACTAGATGGACCATGAGGTCTTTTTCTGCCGTCAGTCTTCTATGTTTCTATGTTTCTACAATCACAGTGTAGAGAGCCAGTTCAATCTAGGGGTTAAGGCACCAGAATAGAAAGCAAGAGACCATGAGTTCAAGTCCCACCTTAGTCATGAAAGCCTGGGTGGGAGACTATGGACCAATCACCAGGAGATGGTGAGTCCTAGTATTGCTTGAGTCATGAAAGCTGGCTGGGTGACTGTGGACCAATCACCAGGAGATGGCGAGTTCTAGTCCTGCCTTAGGCATGAAAGCCATCTGGGTGATCTTGGGTCAATCACTTTCTCTTAGCTCAACTCATCTCAAGGGTTGCTGTTATTTAGAACATGGGAAGAAAGTGTGCTGAACATATTTACCACCTTATAATAATAATAATAATAATAATACAGGCAGGACAGAGATAAATAAATACACTCCTCAAAAAAATAAATAAATAAAGGAAACACTCAAATAACACATCCTAGATCTGAATGAATGAAATATTCTCATTGAATACTTTGTTTTGTACAAAGTTGAATGTGCTGAGAACAAAATGAAATTGATTGTCAATCAGAGCTGCTTCCTAAGTGGACAGTTTGATTTCATAGAAGTTTGATTTACTTGGTGTTATATTGTGTTGTTTAAGTGTCCCCTTTATTTTTTTGAGCAGCATATAATCATAAGTCAAGTTAACCCATCAGTATTGGCAACCACTAGCTCATTTGCAGAAAGAAAGGGCATCACCCTTGGCATATGACTATAAATATCTCCTGGTGTTTCAAACACAACTGCTTTCAAGTTTGTCACGAATAACCTCCCTTTGGATCGTTTATCTGGAGCTGCAGAATATTAAATATTCCATATCCAGGCCCACAAATAATGTGTCCGCTATCACCCACCATCTATAAGTTTCAAGTTTAATGGGATTTGTCCGAGGACTCAGGGCGGCTCACAGCATATAAAAGAGACAGTAATAAACAATCCAATTAATATACAAATAAAAACAATCCTTAAAATTCTATTTTAAAAAACAAAACAAAAAACCCTTCCATTAACAATTCATTCAACAACCATACTAAGAAACATTCATTGGTCGGTGGGAGATCTAATAACCCCATGCCTGGTGGCAAAGATGAGTTTTTAAACTCTTGCGGAAGGCAAGAAGGGCGGCGGTAGTGCGAATCTTCAGGGGGAGCTGATTCCAGAGGGCCGGGGCCCCCACAGAGAAGGCTCTTCCCCTAGGCCCACTGTCCAGCTGATTTTCTGCATCAGGGAAGGCCGTTTCACCCTCTGGAGGCTTCAAGGAACCTTCCCTGAAGCCCCGAAGTATGAAAAACATCCTAAGAGGCAAACCGGAAGTTCAGAAAAACAAACTTCCGGTTTGCCCGTTGTGCTGTTTTTCACAATCCGGAGGCTTTAGGGAAGCTTCCTGAAGCATCCAGAGTGGAAAAAACAGCACCATGGGGAAACCGGAAGTCTGTTTTTCTGAACTTCTGGTTTGCCCGTTTGGCTGTTTTTTCACCATCCCAGGCTTCAGTGAGGCCTGTGCGAATGCGTGGGATGGCGATTGTCTGCATGTACAAGGGCAGTGCAATATAAGGAAATAATATGCATCCTAAATCCAATTAAATCAAGTTAATAATCTAAAAAACCTGAAAAACCAATTAAAATACAGTCAGCAAGTTCACAATACATTCATCCGCCAGGGGGTAGAAAAAGACCTCCTGGTCCATCTAGTCTGCCCTTATACTATTTCCTGTGTTTTATCTTAGGATGGATCTATATTTATCCGCAGGTTTAATAAATTCAGTTACTGTGGATTGACCAACCACGTCTGCTGGAGTCTCCGGAGAGGGGCGGCATACAAATCCAATAAATAAATAAATAAATAAATAAGTTTGTTCCAAGCATCTACCATTCTTTCAGTAAAATAATATTTTCTCACGTTATTTCTGATCTTTCCCCCAACTGACCTCAGATTGTGCCCCCTTGTTCTTGGGTTCACTTTCCTATTAAAAACACTTCCCTCCTGAACCATATTTAACCCTTTGACATATTTAAATGTTTCGATCATGTCCCCTCTTTCCCTTCTGTTCTCCAGACTACACAGATTGAGTTCATGAAGTCTTTCCTGATACGTTTTATGCTTAAGACCTTCCACCATCTTTGTAACCGGTCTTTGGACCCGTTCAATTTGATCCATCTCTTTTTGTAGGTGAGGTCTCCAGAACTGGACACAGTATTCCAAATGTGGTCTCACCAGCACTCTATACAGAGGGATCACAATCTCCCTCTTCCTGCTTGTTATACCTCTAACTATGCAGCCAAGCATCCTGCTTGCTTTCCCTAACGCCTGACCGCACTGTTCACCCATTTTGAGACTGTCAGAAATCACTACCCCTAAATCTTTCTCTTTTGAAGTTTTTGCTAGCACAGAACTGCCAATACAATACTCAGATTGAGGATTCCTCTTCCCCAAGTGCATTATTTTACATTTGGAAACATCCCTCACTTATGCCGGCAGGCATGGGGGAGTTGAGATATTCCTCCCCCATAGGCCATTACAAGTTATGCATGGTCTGTTTGTGTGTATGTTTGGTTTTATAATAAGGGTTTTTAGTTGTTTTATTATTGGATTGTTACATGCTGTTTTTTATCATTGTTGTTAGCCCCCCCCCCCGAGTCTACGGAGAGGGGCAGCATACAAATCCAATAAATAAATAATAAAAATAAATAAATAAACCGCCGTTTCCATTGCTTTGACCACTTATCTAGTAAAGATAATAATAAGAGCAAGATAGGCAAACCGTACTCTCTAAGACAACCCTGAACTGAAACCCACATGCTATGTTCACAGATCAAGTGAACCCATTTTCTGGATTCCCACAATCCACTGAAACCACAAATAAATCAGTTGGGGCTAGCTAGGTTCACACAACGCACCAAACTTTGTCATCACTCTTCGAGGTCACTCTGAGTAAACGCGCCACGGCTTTAAATGTAAGGAAATACACAGAGATTGTAGGCCAAGCATGGTTCAAGATCCAATTTCGTGTATCTGCGTTATTATTATTATTTTAATTGAGGTCACATGCAGCAAGGAAGACCAAAGCGTTGTCACGGTAAGTCACGTAGCACTGTTGAGTGTATAAATATAATATAATACAGCTCAGTTTCAAGTTGATTGACCCTGTATAAATATCATTCTATTCCAGGCCTGGTAGCAGTTGAAGCTTCAAAGTATTATTGCTTCTCCCTAAGAGTGAATAATAATGAAGTTTCCAGGATTGGTGATTAGATGGCAGGGAATTTCGTCATATTTCTCCATCATTCCGTGGACTGCATTGGTTGCCGATTATTATTATTATTATTATTATTATTATTATTATTATTATCATTATCATTATCATTATCATTATCATTATCATTATCATTATCATTATCATTATCATTATCATTATCATTATCATTATCATTATCATTATCATTATCATTTATTAGATTTGTATGCCGCCCCTCTCCGAAGACTCGGGGCGGCTCACAACAGTAATAAAAACAATATAGTAGTGGAACAAATCTAATATTAAAAACATATAAAACCCTATCATTATTTAAAAAGCCAAACAGCACATTCATACCAAACATAAAACAAAGTATAAAAAAGCCTGGGGAAAGATGTCTCAAGTCCCCCATGCCTGGCAGTATAAGTGAGTCCTGAGTAGTTTATGAAAGACAAGGAGGGTGGGGGCAGTTCTAATCTCCGGGGGGAGTTGGTTCCAGAGGGCCAGGGCCGCCACAGAGAAGGCTCTTCCCCTGGGGCCCGCCAAACGACATTGTTTAGTCGACGGGACCTGGAGAAGGCCAACTCTGTGGGACCCTAACTGGTCACTGGGATTCGTCCGGACATGGTTCAGAGTGTTGGCTATGACCTACAAAAGCCCTACATGGCATTGGGCCAGATTACCTCCGAGACCGCCTCTGCCACATGAATCCCAGTGGCCGGTAAGGCCCTACAGAATTGGCCTTTTCCAGGTCCTGTCAACCAGACAATGTCGTTTGGCGGGGCCTAGGGGAAGAGCCTTCTCTGTGGGGGCCCCAGCCCTCTGGAATCAGCTCCCTCCGGAGATTCACACTGCCCCCACCCTCCTCTCCTTCTGCAAAAGCTTAAAGACCTATTTATGCCACCAGGCTTCGCGTCACTAGATCCTAGACCCCCTAACCAACGAGTGTACTAGTATATTGTGTTGAGTGAGTGGTGATGAATGTATTTAAATCATATTAGAGTTGTTTAAAAGTTATTTTTAGTCATATTAATTGGATTTTTAGATATGTACCGGTATATGTTATATATTTTTCTGATATGTTGTGAGCCGCCCCGAGCGCTCGGAGAGGGGCGGCATATAAATCCAAATAATAAATAATAAATAATTAATTAATTTAGAATATCAAGGAAAGATATCGCAAATTGTTATTGTTCCTTGTTGTATTTCCACTGCCATACAATTCAGGTGATCCTTTGACTCGAGGGGGTCAAAATAACCTGACTAGTTTCAAGAATGGTGTTTCTTAATTTGGAGAGAGCTTACCAAAAAATTATTATTATTTTGGACTCATAAAGGTCATTCGAAAGAGTGGATGATGGGTTCGGGCCCTCTTGAAGTGTGTCCCTAGAAAGCATTAGATTATAGGAAGTTGCATTCCTTATGTCCAGAGGTGTTTATGTCAAGGATTAGTTCAATCCTAGGTGATATTCCATTATGTTACCATATAAGGTAAAAGAGGCATATTAAACAGTAATGAATGCTGAGTCATAGGGTGTATTCTGCAACCTGATTGGGCCAGAGCATTATAAAATGCAAAGCATCTTTACAATGATTGTTAGCTGTTGGTTGTTAGTTGTTGTTGGTGGCAATATTGTTAATTGGCTGGCTGGAGCGGTTTTGAGCGCAAGTTAATTATTGAGATAGAGCTGTAGTGTTGATATGGAGAAACCTGGATTGGTTTAGTGTCTACATGTAAGTCAGCTTTACTGCATATATAGTAGTTTGTTCCAGTAAATAGAAGGCTAAGACAGAAGATATTTTAAATGCACTGAAGAATAAAAACTGTTTACTACTCAAAGTGTCATCGTTATTTCTCTGTACTGTTTCCTAAATTGCCACACTATAAATCCTGGTATCTTGTCAAGTCCCGTTGTGTGACTCTGCATATTCGGGCAGTTTACTCCCAAGCAAAATATGAAGATATCAATCCACACACATTTGGAAAGACGAGTGGACAGCATGCTTGGGTTTGAAACATCAAATTAGGTTCATTCCACCTTGTAAAGAAATTCCAGGAAGAAAAGGCTTTGGACCCTAGAGACAAAAGCCTTTGAAATCCAGATGTGATTTGCTCAAACCTGATCTGAGCCAATCCGATCCAGAAAATCTATTTGAGTTGGCTGTCCAACCAAATCTCATTTAAAAATGATATCTGGCTTGAATCTTTGCCTGGTCTCATCAAACTCCAAATAGAGATATAATTTGTGCTGAATATCTTAATGGTCTCTCTCTCTCTCTCCTTCTCTCTCTCTCTCTCTCCCCCTTTCTCTCTGCCTCTATCCCTCCCTCCCCCCCTCTCTCTATCCCTTCCCCCTCTCTCTCCCTCTCTCTCCCTCTCTCTCTCTTTCTCCCTCTCTCTCTCCCTCTCTCTCTCCCTCTCTCTCTCCCTCTCTCTCTCCCTCTCCCTCTCCCCCCCTCCCTCTCTATCCCTCCCATCCCCCTCTCTCTCCCACTCTCTCCCTCTATCTCTCCCCCTTTCTCTCTGTCTCTATCCCTCCCTCCCCCCTCTCTCTATCCCTCCCCCCTCTCTCTCCCTCTCTCTCCCTCTCTCTCTCTTTCTCTCCCTCTCTCTCTCCCTCTCTCTCTCTCCCTCTCTCTCCCTCTCCCTCTCTCCCTCTCCCTCTCTCTCTCTCCCCCCTCCCTCTCTCAACCCACAACTTCTGAAGCCAAGCCATTCCACTGGTTTTTCTCCACTGTCAGGATATTTCTCCGTAGTTTCCTTCTCTCCTTAATTAGTTTCCACCCATTGCTTCTTGCCCTGCCTTCAGGTGCTTTGGAGAATAGATTGATCCCCTTTTCCTTGTAGCAGCACCTCAAATATTGAACACCCTGGTCCTTCTCTTCAATTTATTTTATTTATTTATTTATTTATTTATTTTATTTATTAGATTTGTATGCCGACTCAGAGAATAGACAATAGACTAGCCATGCTCAATTCCTGCAACCCTTTTTTTAATCCTCCAACCCTTTAATCATCTTTGTTGCTCTTTTCCTGCATTCCTTCCAGAAGAAACTGACTTCATTTACTGCTTGTCCATTATCTCTCATTCTCAAGTTGACTTGGCCCTTAACTAAGAGACCCCCAGCCTTTGGCCCTAAGATATAATCCCTATCTGTATATCCTGTATATCATATTCCTGCTTCCCCCCCCAAACCCCCTCCCCATATCCTAATATTGTTGGGACATTCCTGAAGTATCAGCTATCAAACCTCAATGGACTTGTTTTTTAGATTGAGATTACATGAACAGAAATGGAAGGGACCTTGTAGGTCATCTATATATGGCTGGTTTTTTAAAGTGGTTATTAATATATTTTTATACTGCCTTTTAATTGTTGTTATTATTGTAGTCGTATTTTCACGCTCTCATTTAATTGTGGTCATTGTAAGCCATCCAGAGTCTAACTGGAGTTGGGCAGCATATAAATGTAATAATAATAATAATAATAATAATAATAATAATAATAATAATAATAATATATTAGATTTGTGTGCCGCCCCTCTCCGAAGACTCGGGGCAGCTCACAAAATAACAAGTAAGTAAGTAAGTAAGTAAGTAAAATTCTCTCCTCTCCCTCATTCTCTCACATTCCCTCCTTCCCTCTCACTGTCTTCTACTCTCTCTCCTTCTCCCTCCCCCCCCTCTGTCCCCCTCCCTCTTCTCGCTCTCTCTCCCTCTCTCTTTTTCTCCTTCACTCTCTCCCTCCGTCCTTCCCTCTACCTTTTACTCTTTCTCTCACTCTCTCTCAGGGATCTTGTCCATGTGATTTCATTCATTCATTCATTCATTCATTCATTCAGAAAGAAAGAAAGAAAGAAAGAAAGAAAGAAATAATAAATAAATAATAAAGAAATAAAGAAATAAAGAAATAAAGAAATAAAGAAATAAAGAAATATAGAAATAAAGAAATAAAGAAATAAAGAAATAAAGAAATAAAGAAATAAAGAAATAAAGAAATAAAGAAATAAAGAAATAAAGAAATAAAGAAATAAAGAAATAAAGAAATAAAGAAATAAAGAAATAAAGAAATAAAGAAATAAAGAAATAAAGAAATAAAGAAATAAAGAAATAAAGAAATAAAGAAATAAGTAAAGAAATAATGAATGAATGAATGAACGAACGAACAAACAAACAAACAAACAAACAAACAAACAAATAAATCTAGCCCATCCCCCCTCCACCCAAGCAGGAGACCATTTCTGACAAATGCCACTCTAATCTTTTCTTGAAAACGTCCAGTGATGAAGCTCTCACAACTTCCAAAGGCAACTTCTGTTCCATGGGTTGATTGTTCCCATGGTCACTGTCAATTTCTCCATTTCTTCCCTTTAACCCCACTCTATCCCTTCTTCTTATTTTTAATCGCTCAGAAAGAAAGCAAAACAGGAGGCATCCAAAAAGAAGGAGGAAAAGAAATATGAATATATATCCATGGTGCTATTTTTTCCTTTTCTTTCCAGCCCATCAAGCTTCCTACACCATTTCCCTTCTGGCCCTCCAGTTCCTCGGGCATCCATCAGTTTACACCGCCTTCTGTTTCTCTCTCACATAGACAAACACATGTATATACAAACACACTCACATTCTCTGCGAGAAGAAAAGCCATTTCAAAGGCAGAAAAAGGGCAAAAATCCATTCTCCTGGATTGTCATTCCAAGGTCACTTTAAACAACGGCCTCTGCATTTGGTTTCCCCCAACCGTATGATTTGTAAAATAAGGCCCCCTGCCAACGCCACACATCCATTTGTATAAACCCCAACCTGTGTGTCTTTTCCCTTTTCCTTTTGTTTTAAAAAAATTGCCTCCAGAAGAGACAAAGGAAGACAAAGCAGCAGTCACGTTCAGCCTGTTGGAATCTACCCATTTCCTGTTGTAAAAGGAAGCAAAATACAGTGGTCCCTCTACTTACGAACTTAATTTGTCAAGTGACCAGGTTCTTAAGTAGAAACGTTTGTAAGAAGAAGCCATTTTTCCCATAGGAATCAATGTAGAAGCAAATAATGTGTGTGATTGGGGAAACCACAGGGAGGGTGGAGGGTGTTTCCTCTCAGGAGATTCCTAGAGAGGCCTCACAGAGGCTTCTCCCTGCCTTTTCCAACCCTGTTTCCTCCCAGGAGATTCCTAGAGAGGCCTCACGGAGGCTTCTCTCTGCCTTTTCCGACCCTGTTTCCTCCCAGGAGATTCCTAGAGAGGCCCCATGGAGGCTTCTCCCTGCCTTTTCCAACCCTGTTTCCTCCCAGGAGATTCCTAGAGAGTCCTCACAGAGGCTTCTCTCCACCTTTTCCGACCCTGTTTCCTCCCAGGAGATTCCTAGAGAGGCTCCACAGAGGCTTCTCCCCACCTTTTCTGGCCCTGTTTCCTCCCAGGAGATTCCTAGAGACGCTCCACAGAGGCTTCTCCCCACCTTTTCTGGCCCTGTTTCCTCCCAGGAGATTCCTAGAGAGGCCCCCCCAGAGGCTTCTCTCCGCCCTTTCTGGCCCTGTTTCCTCCCAGGAGATTCCTAGAAGGGCCTCATGGAGGCTTCTCCCTGCCTTTTCCGGTTACAGTTTCGGAGGCTCGGGTTTGTAAGTGGAAAATGGTTCTTGAGAAGAGGCAAAAAAATCTTGAACACCTGGTTCTTATCTACAAATCTAATAAATTGAATCTAGAAAAGTTCGTAAGTAGAGACATTCTTAGGTAGAGATACCACTGTACATGGATTTTCTCCTTACGTTGGGGCTGTTTGCAACACAGCTGAATGTGCTGTGAGCATTTGGATACTGGGGCAGAAAAAAAGAAGAAGACCGAATGGAGGAAAAGAGAGAGAGAGATGGAGAGCGTGAAACTTCAGCAGGGAGGTAGAATCCTTAAGAAAAATTCAGCCAGCTACTTACATGCATTGGTCACTGAAAAACTGTTTGAAGAGTCCAGATGATCGACGTGGTAGTTCAGATGGAAGGGCTTTTCGGTGAAATTTTGGTTGGTGTTGTACAACTGCACAGCAAATCGGAACGCGCTGTGTTCTTGGACTGTGTTTCTCATGAAAAGTCCTCCTATAAATGGAGAAGACATATAGATTTTTTAAAGCTGGGGATTGGAGGGGTGGAACAGAAGGATTTTCTTCTTTCAGCTACTTGAGAAGGCATTTGTCATTAGCCAACAGCATATTTCATGTCAGAAATGAGCACGCTACGTAGATCTGTGTCCACAGCTTCAATGCAGGAAGACTGTTCTCTCTCTCCCTCTCTCCCTTCTCCCTCCTTTCTCTCCCTCTCTCTCTCTCTCTCTGTCTCTCCCCCCACTCTCCCTCTCTCCCTCCCTCCTTCTCCCTGTTCCTGTTCCTGTCCCTCTCCCTCCATCTCTACCCTCTCTTCTATCTCTCTCTCCCTTTCTCTCCCTCCCTTCCCCTTCTCTCTCACCCACTACCTTCTCTCTCCTTCTCTCCCTCAATTTCTCTCCCTCCATTTCTCTCAATCCTCTCTCTCTTTCCCTCCCTCCCTCTCCCTGTCTCTGTCCCTCTCCCCCTCTCCCTCCTTTCTCTCTCTCTGCTTTTCTCTTTCTCTCCCTTTCTCCCCTTCCTCATCTCCCTCTCTCTCCCTTCCCCCTCTCTCTCACCCACTCCCTCCTTTCATGACTCTCTCCCTCCCCCTCTCTTCTCTTTCTCCCTCCCTTTCTCTTCCTCTTCCTCTCCTTCTCCCTCCCCTCCCTCCCCCTCCGTCCTTCTCTCCCTTTCCCACTCTCTTCCTCCCCCCTCTCTCTCTGCATCCCCTCCCACACAGAGAGAAACAAAGGTTTTTGAATTCTGCAAGGCTCCCATTCTTACTAATATGGAAGTCAACCCCATTGAAAAAAACATAAAAGCACAGAGTCTTCAGAGGCAATATAAACCAGACGGAGCAGCAAATCAGTACATGGGGTGAGGAGTTTGAGGGGGGGAGGATTCTACCTAGGTTTATTCTCAACCTTGGTTGAGCATTGAATTCTTCTGAGGCACAGGGCAGTGCATGGGGTGGGGACAGGATGCTGCTAATCCCTTGGATGCCAGAAGGTCAAAACTCCAAGAGACCCTCCTACAGCACCACCAAAGCAAGCTGGGAAGGACTATCCCCACCCCCCAATCTAAAAGGCTGTCTGATCTGAGCATGGTTCCATGTGGCATGGTCTATGAGATTTATTCCCTGGGTCGATTTTCACAGAGGGACGATTTGTAAAATAGATAGGGGAGAAAAATGGAATTGGAGAAGAGAGTTCCTTCAAAACAGGACCACTCCGAATTGAACCTCCTCCTCGCCATCCCTTCAATCGGAAATAAATCATCCAGACAGGCCTCCTTCGAGCTAAAGGGCTAGAGGACCTGCAGCCTAAACATACTCAGCTGGAGAGCCAAGGAAATAAGGCAAAGAAGCCTATTCCATCCCAAACCTTACAGCTCATCGAAGGCTGACCTCACTCAGCCTGGGGATGGACTGGGATGGACTGATTAGGAGGAGAGGGTTGGGGGGATGATTAAAACGATGCCCTGAACCCCAATTCTGAGCAACCTTAACTCTTTGGTCCCCAGACATAGCCTGGAAGGGCGATCAGAGTTAAATGTGCAATGGACCTGGCTCCCTCACCTCCTTCCAACCCAACACACAACCCCAAAGCAGCCCATAGAAGATGGAGGGAAAAGTTTAGAAGGGCTCTTGAAGGCAGCTTTATCAACCAAGCAGAGCGGCAGATTGCAGCTGCCTTGGGGGACAGGGAAGGAAGGACATGGTTAGGATAGCGTAGGATAGGTTAGGATGGGATGGGATAAGAATGGAATGGAATAGAGTAGGGTAGGGTAGGAATGGAATGGAATGGAGTAGCATAGAGTAGAGTAGAGTAGAATAGAGTAGATTAGGGTAGGGTAGGGTAGGGTACGGTAGGAATGGAATGGAATAGGAAGTGGGTAGGATGGGATGGGATGGTATAAGAATGGAATGGAATAGAATAGAGTAGAGTAGGGTAGGAATGGAATGGAATGGAGTAGAGTAGAGTAGAGTAGAGTAGGGTAGGCTAGGGTAGGAATGGAATGGAATGGAATAGGAAGTGGATAGGATAGGATGGAATGGGATGGGATGGGATAAGAATAGAATGGAATGGAATAGAGTAGAGTAGAGTAGAGTAGAGTAGAGTAGAGTAGAGTAGGGTAGGGTAGGGTAGGGTAGGAATGGAATGGAATAAGAAATGGGTAGGTAGGATAGGATGGGATGGGATGGGATAAGAATAGAATGGAATGGAATGGAGGGGAAGAGAATAGAATAGAAGAGAAGAGAAGAGAAGAGAAAAAATGGAATGAATTAGAATTAGAATAGAATAGAATTCAATTCTTTATTGGCTAAGTGTGATTGGACACACAAGGAATTTGCCTTTGGTGCAGATGCTCTCAGTGTACATAAAAAGACAAGATACATTAATCAGGAATCATAAGGTACAACACTTAATGTTAGCCTGGATACAAATAAAGCAACCCAATCATATTAGAAACCAGTCAATCTAAATCGTAAGGATACAAGCTACCAAGCTACAGTCATGCAGTCATTAGTGGGAGGAGATGGGTGATGGGAACGATGAGGGGACAGATCCAGAGAAACAGAGAGCCCTAAGGCTGGAAGGGGCCTGGGGAGGTCTTCTAGTCCAGCCCCAGTTCACAGAGGAGAACTTCGTGCACCAAAGGCTGTCCAATCCTTTTTTTTTTTTTGAAGATCACTTTGAGCGATGGAGCATCCATCATTCCAGGATGCAAAACTGCACCACCCCATTCTCACGGTTAGGAAAATTCCTCCTTAGTTCTCTCGGTTGAGACTCTCTTTTAAAGAGCTCCCAAGCCGTTTACTTCTCTTCCTGCCTGCTGGTGCCTTGGAGAATAAGTCAATCCCTTCTCCTCTGTGACAGCTGTCATGTCACCTCCCCCAGTCCCTTCTCTTTGTTCAACTAGACATGCCAGTATGATTTAACCTCATGATTGAAACATTTAAATATGTGAAAGAGTTAAATAAGGTTTTTAATAGGAAAGTGAACACAAGAACAAGGAAGCACAATCTGAGGTTAGTTGGGGGAAAGATCAGAAGCAACGTGAGAAAATATTATTTGACTGAAAGAGTAGTAGATGCTTGGAACAAAGTTCCAGCAGACCTGATTGGTCAATCCACAGTCACTGAATTTAAACATGCCTGGGATAAACATATATCCATCCTAAGATAAAATACAGGAAATAGTATAAGGGCAGACTAGATGGACCAGGAGGTCTTTTTCTGCGGTCAATCTTCTATGTTTCTATGTTTCTCCCTGGTTATCTTTAGGTGGGTGGCACAGATTTGAGCCACTGGGGGGAGGGAGAGAAATAATTAAAATAAAGGTTCACTTCTTTTTCTATTTCCTTCTCCAGCCCACCCACCCAAACTCTTTCTCGACATAGCAGGAGCAACACAAGGCTCACCCCCCCTCCTCCTCCTGTGTGTTCTTTCTGCGGCGCACGTAGGGGGTGGTGGGAAAGAATGAGTAAATATATATATATATGTATAAATAAATAAGATAGAGCTGGAAAGAAAAGGGGAGGAGGGAGCGCGAACCCTAAGAGGTAAATGCTCCAGGAACAAAATGCTATTTTTAAAGTATGGCTTGGCATTTTCCAATTGCCCCAGAAGAACCCAAGTGGGCAGGAATTCTAATTTTTTTTTTTTTGCACTCCTACACACGGAACAATTTTTAAACACACACACACGCTGCAGCAGAGATTCGGTGCAGAGAGACAAGGCGCGGATTATTATCCGCCATCCACCTGCACTGTTTTTTGGCTGGGCAGCCCATGCCAGCTTGGGGCTGGGAATGGAGGGGGGGCGAAGCCACCCCATGAATGCTTCATCTCATTTGTCTGGCACATCGGGTTCTGTTATTCTCCCCCACCACCACCCCCGTCCTCTCCCGGGGAGCCAAGCCGGGTTTTCCAGCCAAAGAAAAAAAAAGCCCCCAAAATAAAAAATAAATAAATAAAAAAGCTTCAAAAACAAATTTTATTTTCCAGGACTTGGACAGCTCCCCGACGTTCGGGTTCGAAACCGCGGCGCATTCGGTTCAAAATTCCCCCAAAACAAAGTTTTCAAAAAGGGAAGGCTTGCAAAAAGCAATCCCGGACCCAATTTCCCCCCCCCCCTCTTCGTGGAAAAAATTCCCACGGAAGTTTTGTTCTGGAATCCTCCCGGGCAAAGGTTCCTTTCCTTCGCAACCCAGCATTCCCGAAGGGAAATTTTCACTTGAACGCACGCCGGCATGAAAGTGTAACGTTCAAAGCGACCATAAACTATCCCGTTTTTATTCTTCCCCCCCCCTAATTTTAGGCAAACTGGGCTTTTGATGATAATAATAAAGCTTGCTACTATCAACTCCCCCCAACTTCAAGCCGTGTTCTCTCAGGCGCCCCAAACGATCCCGGATCCGCATTCAATCCTTGCTTCCCAAGGAAGCAAGGTTGCCCCCCAACCCTGTTCGTTTTATCCTTCCATTGAGATTCCCCTTCGTCGGGTCGATTCCCCGTTGGGAGTAGTCTCCAATTCTTACAACCGAGCAAGTAACTCAGTTATGGCAATCGAGTTAGGAAGGGGGGTGGGGAGAAAGAGACAGTTGCATGGGCGAAGCCACAACAGACCCCCAACACCACCCCGTGCGCCCTCTCCTCAAGCTTTACCGGACACTTAACGTGTGGATGAGGATGAGGGGAAACGTGGGAGGGAGGGCGGGAGTGAGTGAGCGAAGGATGGAAGGAGAGGGGAGGGAGGGAGGGAAGGAAAGAAGGAATGAGAGGGAGGGAGGGAGGGATGAAAGAAGGAAAGAAAGAAGGAAGGAAGGAAGGAAGGGGAGAGAGGGAGGGAAAGAGGGGAGGAAGGAAAGAAGGAAGGAAACAGATGGAGGGAAGGAGAGAAGGAAGGAAGGAACGAAGGAAGGAACGAAGGAGCGAAGGAGAGGGAGGGAGGGAAGGAAAGAAGGAAGGAAGGAAGGAAGAAGGGAAGGAAGGAAAGGAAAGGAAAGGAAAAGGCCCGCTTCTCACCTATGCTGATGGTGTTGGGGAATCCGGCCAGCGAGGGGTCCAGGAGCCCCACCAGCAGCAGGAAGAGCCTCGGAGCCGCCGGTTGCCCCATGGCGGGGGAAGCGAGTCGGTGTGGCGAGCCGGCTGCCGGCCCCTTCGCGCGACCGCTGCTGCTACCACCCCGCAACGAGCCGGGCCGGCATCGGCGCAACCGCGGGGCGGGCTGGTGCTGGGGCAGCTGCTGCCGCCGCTGGGGCTGGGAAGAAGGTGGGGGGGGGGCTCCGGGATTCCGCCGCCCCCCGCAACCTCCGCGTTGCTTTGGCGCCCCTCCTTCGCCTTTTTTCCCCCGCGGAGGATGCGCCGCGTGGGTGCCTTCCCCGCGTGGAAGGATGGAGGGATGGATGGAGGGATGGAAGGAAGGCAAGGCAGGGAAGGAAAAGAGGAAGGAAGGAAGGAGGAGGCGCGCTGGACCGTCCCCTCCCTCCTCCCCTCCCTCCACCTGGCTGCCTGCCCACCCGCGGGTCGGGTCACGCGGGGAGCGCCGGCTCGGGCTTGAAACTTCTCTTCGCCGCCGCTGGGCTCCTTGGCGCAGAACTGCAGCGGCTGGGGCGGGGGGGGGGGGCGCGCCGCGGCGGAGGAGGCAGCCGAGCGAAGAGTTGCTTGCAACGGGGAGGCGGGGATGGAGGGGGGGGGGGGGTGATTGGCGGCGGCGGCCAACCAGCCAGGCAACGAGCCCGCCGCTCGGCTCACGTGGATCTGGCTTTAAAGCTGCGGTGGCCGCTGGCTTCTGGCACCCGGCGCCATCGCCGCCGAGAAGCCTGCTCGGAGGAGAGGAAGGAGGAGGAGGAGGAGGAGGAGGAGGAGGAAGGAGGAAAGAGAAGGAGGAGGAAGTGGAAGTGGAAGGAGGAGGAGGAAGAAAGAGGGAGGAGGAGGAGGAGGAGGAGGCATGAGCTGGGACGTCGAGGGAAGGGTTGAGGGAAGGGTTGGGTAGATTCCCAGGCTGGGCTTTACTTAGACCACCGGGTCATGCGAGCTCCCTTCGAACAACGGGTTGTGTGAAAGAGCAGGGCGGGAGAGAGGGGGAGAGGAGGAAGGTCTCTGCTTCGAGTGGGTAAATGAGAAAGGGAGGAAGGGAGAGAGAAGGAAGGAGAGAATGGAGGGAGAGAGCAAGAAGGGAGGAAGGGAGGAAGAAGGAAAGAGGGAAGGGAGGAAAGAAAGAAAGAAAGAAAAAAGGAGGGAGGGAGGGGGGGAGGGAAGGGAGGAAGGAAGGAAGGAGAGAAGGGAGGGAAGGAGAGAGAGAGGGAGGAAAGGGTGGGAGAAAGGATCATAATTTAAACAAGGATTTCAGAAGGAGAAGAAAGAGAAGGAAGGAGGGAGAGGAGGCAGGAAAGAAAGAAAGACAGACGGAAGGAAGGAAGGAAGGAAGGAAGGAGGGAGGGAGGGAGTGAAGAAGGAAGGAACTCCCAAATCTTTTGGGGTGTGACCCTAGCCCTCATCTTCCAATTTCCAAGCAGGTTGGTCCAGGCAGGGGAAAAGTGGAGTTCCTGGATGCTTTTCCTGGGGAGGGACCTGCAGCAGATGGCAGCACCGATCCGACTTTCTCTGCTCCCAGTCAAGTGGAGCAGCTTTGGTTGGCAATCACAGGGATGGAAGACCACCAGAAAAGGTTGCAGATGGAAGCAAAGAACCCAGCGTGAATAACCATCTTGGAAAAACCACAAAGTGCTTTTTTTCCTTTTCAAGAGGCAACTGGATCTTTCACTTCTCATCCCAGAAGCCTCTTCAGCTCTAAGAAGAAAATCAGGAAAGCCCAGTTGCTCCTTGGGGTTTGAAAAAAGAAAAAAGCACCTTTGGGACAACCAAACAGTGTCGACTGGCAGGACAGTGGGGAAGAGCCTTCTCTGCGGTGGCTCCAGCTCTCTGGAACCAGCTGCTTCCGGGGATCCATATCCACCCTGCCCTACCAGCCTTCTGCAAAGCAAGCAAGCAAGCAAACCAGAGCATGCAAAACTTTTGCCAGACCAATCCTTGAATACAGGTCATCTTTCTGGAACCCACACCGCATTTCGGACATAAATACATGAGAAAACATCCAGAGATACTTTACCAGAAGAGCCCTCCACTCCTCCACTCGCAACAGAGTACCCTACGCAACTAGACTTAGAATCCTGGGCTTAGAAAGCTTAGAACTAAGTTGCCTTAAACACAACCTAAGCATAGCCCATAAAATCATCTGCTTCAATGTCCTTCCTGTCAACGACTACCTCAACTTCAACCACAATAATACGTGAGCACATAACACACACAAACTCAAAGTAAACCGCTCCAAACTCAACTGTAGAAAATACGACTTCAGTAACCAAGTAATTAATGCCTGAAACTCACCATCTGACTCTAGTTTCATCATCAAACCCCCAAAGCTTTACCCTTAGACTGTCCACTGTTGACCACACCCAATTCCTAAGAGGTCA
>NC_091957.1:52208930-52221430 GCF_031021105.1 Erythrolamprus reginae
CTTAGACTATCCACTGTTGACCTATTATTACATCTATTATTTCCACTCATAAATTAGCTTGGTTAACAGATAAGATATAAACAAGCTTAACATGGTTTCTTCCCTTGCACCTCGGCTGATCTAAGTTTGCCTATTTGTGGTCTTCTCTTCTTTAAATTATTGATCATGCTAATTTCAGTTGGAATCTTTGTATGCTAGAGATGTCAATAATTAGGCAACCAAAATAACAGAATAACATATTAGAGGGAAGGGACCTTATTCTGTCCCAGCACCGAGCCCCCAATAATTATGCAACAAGTTGTCTTGGGTGACATCCTTGGAAAAAAAATCAGGCTCTCAGGCATGAAAAATTATCTATCTATCTATCTATCTATCTATCTATCTATCTATCTATCTATCTATCTATCTATCTATCTATCTATCTAGTTATTTACTTATTTACTTATTTACTTATTTACTTATTTAATTTTACTTCTATGCCGCCCAGTCTCGAAGGACTCACCTAATGTGCCGTTCAGACAATATACTTTTCCGCCCACACCAAAAAAAAAATTAGAGGGAACATTGATATGCATCAAAGACAAATTCCTTGTGTGTCCAATCACACTTTGCCAATAAAGAATTCTATTCTATTCTATTCTATTCCATTCCATTATTTCAAAGCAACCGCAACGATTTATTTAACAACTGCAGTAAGAAAGATGGTAAATTAGGGCAAAGCTCACTTAACAAATGTCAAAAAATTTAGACTCACTTTTAGTTGTAAGTGGAGGACAATAAGTATTCCCACCAATAATATTACCTGCAGGGCTAACTCATACCTCTTTCAAACCTCTTGCAACATATATATAGGTAAAATAGTGGCTATATGGGATGTGCTACATTTATGTAAAATGTAGAATGTAATTTTAGTACATGCTGAAAAAGAATTGGGGGGTAAGTTAAGCATGAAAATCCTCAAATAGAAATGAGGTATAAATTTATGAGTTTAATTGTTCAAACTGCCAACATAGGATAAGTGATGAAAAGTCAATTAGGATTTTAATTAGAGCTACTATAATCACATATATTAACTAATTAACTGTGACATTAATTCTAACCTGTCTCCCATTTAATTGGCATTTTATGGATACTGATTCAAAAACTTGTTATATTTATTTATTTTTTCATTAAAAAGAGAACATTTCCCAACTCCTTCTTTAAGAGGAACAACGGAAACAAAGGCAAATGAAAAATTTCGACAGTTTAGGGAAATGCTACAACAATGGAACTCCGAGCTGATTTCTCTTTGTACCACTTGATATTTATATCATGTCCTGTGAGAGGTCAGGTTCATTGATGGGAGGTCTTCTTCCATTTTTCTTCCCATAACCACAAAGCTATGAGGTCAGTTCATTGTTGGTGATTATTGCAATGCACTCTACATGGGGTTAGCCCTGAAGAGTGCTGGGAGACTGCAAATTGTCCAAAATGCAACCGTGTAAGCTATCATGGGTGTATCTTGGCACACTCATATAACACCTACACTCTGCACTCGCTTGTCTATTAGTCTCCGGGCACAATTCAAGGTGTTGGTTATTACCTATAAAGGCCTACATAGCTTAGGGCCAGACTATCTACGAGACCATCTCCTGCCCCATACCTCGCAGAGACCAATAAGAGCACCCAGAGTTGGCCTCCTCCAGGTCCTGTCGACTAAGCAATACAAGTTGGTTGGACTGTGGGGGAGGGCCTTCTCTGTTGTGGGCCCAGCTCTATGGAACCAACTCCCCCCTAATGTCCATACTGCTCCCACCCTATTGGCTTTCCGTAAGGCTGCAAAGACCTCCAAACTAGTCAAAATTTTCTCTACCGGTTCTCCAAACTACTCAAAATTTTCCCTACCGGTTCTCCGAACGACTCAAAATTTCTGCTTCTGGTTCTCTGAACAATTCAAAATTTTTCCTTCTAGTTCTCCAAACTACTCAAAATTTCTGCTACCGGTTCTCCGAACTACTCATACACAGAAGCAAAAAACAAGATGGCTGCACCATAGGAACCACCAAGAGAACTGGCTCGGGGGAATGGCAGGCCTGGGTCCCTGCTGATTCCAGCAACCCAGGCCGCCAAGTTACTAATGGTTCTAAAGAACTGGGCCAAACAGAGGAACCCATCTCTGGAGGGTATAGAATGGAATTAGGAATTAGGAATTAGGAATTAGGAATTAGGAATTAGGAATTAGGAATTAGGAATTAGGAATTAGGAATTAGGAATTAGGAATTAGGAATTAGGAATTAGGAATTAGGAATTAGGAATTAGGAATTAGGAATTAGGAATTAGGAATTAGGACAGAAAGAACAGAACAGAATAGAATATGTCTGGAATTTGTCTTCGGTGCATAAGCACTCAGTGTACATAAAAGATATAAGCAATAAATCATGATCCTAGTCATCATAAATACATTCATCATGAATCATAAGATGCAACAGTGATAGTCATAGGGTACTAAATAAGCAATCAAAATTATACTAGGAAACTAAATAAAACAATATAAATCATTAGAAGCAAAAAAGGTTATAGTAATAAGTAGAAAGGAGATAGGTAAGAGAAAGGATGAGAAGAAGAATAGTAATAGTCTCAGTAAATAATTTGACAGTATAAATAATAGTAAATAATTTGACAGTGTTGTGGGAATCAGTTATTTAGCAGAGGGATGGCATGCAGGGAAAAAACTATCCTTGTGTCTTGTTGTTGTGGTGTGCAGTGCTCTATAGCAACATTTTGAGGGTCGAAGTTGAAACAATTCATGTCCAGCTGCCCCGAGTCTGCGGAAAGGGGCGGCTTACAAATCTAAATAATAAAATAATAAAAATAAAATAAAGATATTTTGTGTTTGTAGATATTTTCACAGCCCGCTGGCCAACTTTTTCTCTTTTTGGTAAGATGCACTTTTTTCTGTTAGGTTTCCTGTCTTCACTTCTGCCCTTACAGAATCGAACGATGCCTTTCGTTTTATTTTCATTTCACTTAATGTCAAAAGGAAGCCGAGAGACTGTCAAGCCAATTGCAAACTTCGGAACTAGACAACGACCTGGCATTCTTAGGTAACAAAAGAGTGGGTGGTTACAGCTCAGCGCTTTGGCTGGGAAGGGTGCCCAGCTGCCTGGCTAAAAGGGAAAGGTAAATGAAGAGTAAAGATTAGACAAGAACATCTGGGGGGGGGGAGACTAAATTTTTCAAATTATAGTTTGTTAAAGATACAGCCCTAGGTGCTAAAGAAAGTTTGCATAGTGCAAGATGGAAACAACAGAATGCAGCTGCGAGAGCAATCATGGGCTTTCCCAAATATTATTATTATTATATTATTATTATTATTATTATTATTATTATTATTATTATTATTATTAATTGGATTTTACATGCCTCCCCTCTCCGCAGACTCAGGGCGGCTAACAACAATGATAAAAAACAACATGTAACAATCCAATTTAATAAAACAACTAACTATGTTGAGTAAATTCATTCAATATTACATATCCAGAAACGAACAGTTTATCCACATAGAACAAGCAATATCCTGTAAGATTGGAGAGAGCAAAAGAGATAGAAAGAAAATGTGTGGAAGGACAGAAATTGATGAATAGGGTAAACATGTGCATTACTATCACTAATAATTCATTTTAAATATTTAGAGTTTTTGAGAAAAGTACTCCAGAATCAATATTACAAGAATGCAAGTCTCTATTTTCAGATTTGTGAACAGAAAAATGATCATTGCAACAGTTCTCATATAAACATGTATCTGTCGCAAGGTAAATACAAAATGTTTCATATCATACAATCTACTATAACTAATAGATCAATAATTCATATCTGAATATTTATTTAGAAATATGCCCATGTTACACCAACACTCCGCAGTCTGCATTGGTTGCCGATCAGTTTCCGGTCACAATTCAAAGTGTTGGTTATGACCTATAAAGCCCTTCATGGCACCGGACCAGAATATCTCTGGGACCGTCTTCTGCCGCACGAATCCCAGCGACCGGTTAGGTCCCACAGAGTGGGTCTTCTCCGGGTCCTGTCAACCAAACAATGTCGCTTGGTGGGGCCCAGGGGAAGAGCCTTCTCTGTGGCGGCCCCGGCCCTCTGGAACCAATTCCCCCCAGAGATTACAATTGCCCCCACCCTCCTTGCCTTTCGTAAGCTGCTTAAAACCCACCTCTGCTGACAGGCATGGGGGAACTGAGATACTCTTTCCCCCTAGGCCGTTACAATTTTATGCATGGTATGTCTGTATGTATGATTGGTTTTTATAATAATGGCTTTTAACCTTTTTTTAGTATTGGATTATTGTTATATGCTGTTTTATTACTGCTGTTAGCCTCCCCGAGTCTGCGGAGAGGGGGGGCATACAAATCCAATAAATACAAATACAAATTAAGTTCACCGTAGCCCCATTAAGACAAAAGACCCTCTGCTATAATTGAATTTGCACGAAAAAAAATTGGAAAGCAACAAAAGCCCCTTCCGAAAGGGAGGTAATTTTTAAAAAAATGGATTTTGTGCGGAAATGAATAGGTTGACAATGATAATTAAGATCAAAAGCAACATGAGAAAATATTATTTTACTGAAAGAGTAGTAGATCTTTGGAACAAACTTCCAGTAGACATGGTTGGTAAATCCACAGTAACTGAATTGAAACATGCCTGGGATAAACATATATCCATCCTAAGATAAAATACAGGAAATAGTATAAGGGCAGACTAGATGGAACAGGCGGTCTTTTTCTGCCGTCAGACTTCTATGTTTCTAAAGATAAGGAAGATTTTTGAATACTATAATGTATGGGAGGGATTTGATGATTGGTTAGAAAATGAATACGTATAGAAAATAAGTTAAATAGATTAAATTGGAGGAAAATTTTTAAAAATTGAAGGTGGTAGATCCTGGTGACAAAATAAGGCAGTTGAGGAGGCAACAATAAGTTAGTAGTTAATATACCTAGGAAAATATAAGAATTAAGCATAGCTACGGATACTGAGGGGGACGGAATAAATTTAAGAGACGCACCGATAATTAAAGGACTAGGGACACGAATTACCTGTCTGTTAAATATATGATGTATATAAGGCAACATGAGAAAATATTATTTTACTGAAAGAGTAGTAGATCCTTGGAACAAACTTCCAGCAGACGTGGTAGATAAATCCACAGTAACTGAATTTAAACATGCCTGGGATAAACATATATCCATCCTAAGATAAAATACAGAAAATAGTATAAGGGCAGACTAGATGGACCATGAGGTCTTTTTCTGCCGTCAGACTTCTATGTTTCTATGTTTCTATGTATTCAGTGAAGGGCTGCAAAACTTTTTACTACCACACTGTGGCTGTGGCTTATTTTGTGGGTGTGGATTGCAGGCCATGTGACCAGGTGGGAGTGGCTTGATGATCATGTGACTGGGGGGTGGCTTAACGGTCATGTGACTGGCTTAAAGATGGCCAACTTGACGTCACTCACGTCAAAGGTTTGGGTTAGGGTGCCTGGCCTCTCCTCGCCTCAAAGAGATACAATTTCCCTCTCTATTTACTATTACTGAACATCCAAAATATACTCTTTAATTTTATGTATATATGCCATACCTTAATAATACATATTACATACAGGCACACAGAAATATACATTCTCTACTATATAAGCTGCACACCCAGCTCTTCTAAAATTATACACCTTCAACCTCATTTACTGCGATAGGAAAAACATCCCCAGAGCCCAGAAGGGAAAAAAAGAAATAATAATTCAAAATATTTCTACCGGTTCTACGTACCTGACAATACCCATACAAGCCCATCACTGCATCTAGCTCCAGCTGAATGGATATGAATGTTTTATTATTAAGGGTTTTAAAATTGTTTTTATATTGTTTTATGTTGTTGTACACCACCCAGAGCCCAGAAGGAGTTGCTGGGGCTTATAAATCTCATAAATATATAAACCAGCTTTCTTTATTTCCAGCATTTTTTTTTAAAAAACAACCCAGCTTTCCTAGAACACCTATCTTTAACTTGTCAAGGTCACCCAAAAGTGCCCGGCAAGGGCAGTGCCAGACCAACCTTGGTCGTGTGAAGAAGAAAAAAAGACCAATTGAGGCCAGCAAATCCAAATCTAGAGGTCAAACGTTAAGCTTTCGTATAAATATTCGGACATTGCCGGCTTGTCTTCGCTTCAGCAAGATACACTGCACTGCAGAGGCAGCTTAATTGTTCTTATCCGGGCACCAAAATAAAACACATTTCTCCTTTGCACAAGTTTGGAGACCTTTAGCAAAGGGAACATTTGTAAAAGCTTTTGTCCCCCCAGCTACTGAAACTGCTGGGTGAGGCCACCAGAGTCGGCTTACAGAATAACAGAGCTGGAAGCAGTAATGCGTTGCTACCGGTACAGTAGACGATGGTGCACTGGTAGTGCATGGTGTGCTGTGTGCACAGCCTCAGTTCTATTGCGTGCACATGCATTCCAGGGGGGGGGGGGGTTGCTTTGTGCACATGTGTAGAAGCAAAATCTTGCAGGGGAGAGATTTTGGTGATTTTTTTTTTTTGTTCTGCGCACGTGCAGAATCAAAAAAAAGTGCCAAAATTTCACGTGTGTGTCCCCTTGCAAGAATTCCGTGTGTTTTTGCTTCTTGTGCATGTGCAGAAGGGAAGGGAAGAGAGAGGAGAGAAGTTAAAGGAAAGGGAAGGGAAGGGAAGGAAGAGAGAGGAGAGGAGAAGGGGGAAAAGGAAGGGAAGAGAAAAGAGAGGAGAGGAGTTAAAGGAAAGGGAAGGGAAGGGAAGAGAGAGGAGAGAAGAGGAGAGGAGAAGGGGGAAAAGGAAGGGAAGGGAAGAGAGAGGAGAGGAGAAGGGGGAAAAGGAAGGGAAGAGAAAAGAGAGGAGAGGAGTTCAAGGAAAGGGAAGGGAAGGGAAGAGAGAGGACAGAAGAGGAGAGGAGAAGGGGGAAAGGGAAGGGAAGAGAGAGGAGAGGAGGAAAATGAAAGGGGGAGGAGAGGAGAAAGAAGAGGAGGAAAAGGAAGGGAAGGAAGAGAGAAGAGAAGAGTTTAAAGGGAAGGGAAGGGAAGAGAGAGGAGAGAAGAGGAGAGGAGAAGGGGGAAAGGAAGGGAAGGGAAGAGAGAGGAGAGAAGTTAAAGGAAAGGGAAGGGAAGGGAAGGGAAGAGAGAGGAGAGGAGAAGGGGGAAAAGGAAGGAAGAGAAAAGAGAGGAGAGGAGTTCAAGGAAAGGGAAGGGAAGGGAAGAGAGAGGAGAGAAGAGGAGAGGAGAAGGGGGAAAGGGAAGGGAAGAGAGAGGAGAGGAGGAAAATGAAAGGGGGAGGAGAGGAGAAAGAAGAGGAGGAAAGGGAAGGGAAGGGAAGAGAGAGGAGAGGAGTTAAAGGGAAGGGAAGAGAGAAGAGAAGAGTTAAAGGAAAGGGAAGGGAAGAGAGAGGAGAGGAGAGGAGAGGAGAAGGGGGAAAAGGAAGGGAAGGGAAGAGAGAGGAGAGGAGTTAAAGGAAAGGGAAGGGAAGAGAGGAGAGGAGTTAAAGGAAAGGGAAGGGAAGAGAGAGGAGAGAAGAGGAGAGGAGAAGGGGGAAAAGGAAGGGAAGGGAAGAGAGAGGAGTTAAAGGAAAGGGAAGGGAAGGGAAGAGAGAGGAGAGGAGAAGGGGGAAAAGGAAGGGAAGAGAAAAGAGAGGAGAGGAGTTAAAGGAAAGGGAAGGGAAGGGAAGAGAGAGGAGAGAAGAGGAGAGGAGAAGGGGGAAAGGGAAGGGAAGAGAGAGGAGAGGAGAAAGGAGAGGAGGAAAGGGAAGGGAAGGGAAGAGAGAAGAGAAGAGTTAAAGGGAAGGGAAGGGAAGAGAGAGGAGAGAAGAGGAGAGGAGAAGGGGGAAAAGGAAGGGAAGGGAAGAGAGAGGAGAGGAGTTAAAGGAAAGGGAAGGGAAGAGAGAGGAGAGGAGAAGGGGGAAAAGGAAGGGAAGGGAAGAGAGAGGAGAGGAGAAGGGGAAAAGGAAGGGAAGAGAAAAGAGAGGAGAGGAGTTAAAGGAAAGGAAAGGGAAGGGAAGAGAGAGGAGAGGAGAGGAGAGGAGAAGGGGGAAAAGGAAGGGAAGGGAAGAGAGAGGAGAGGAGTTAAAGGAAAGGGAAGGGAAGAGAGAAGAGAAGAGTTAAAGGAAAGGGAAGGGAAGAGAGAGGAGAGAAGAGGAGAGGAGAAGGGGGAAAAGGAAGGGAAGGGAAGAGAGAGGAGTTAAAGGAAAGGGAAGGGAAGGGAAGAGAGAGGAGAGGAGAAGGGGGAAAAGGAAGGGAAGAGAAAAGAGAGGAGAGGAGTTAAAGGAAAGGGAAGGGAAGGGAAGAGAGAGGAGAGAAGAGGAGAGGAGAAGGGGGAAAGGGAAGGGAAGAGAGAGGAGAGGAGAAAGGAGAGGAGGAAAGGGAAGGGAAGGGAAGAGAGAAGAGAAGAGTTAAAGGGAAGGGAAGGGAAGAGAGAGGAGAGAAGAGGAGAGGAGAAGGGGGAAAAGGAAGGGAAGGGAAGAGAGAGGAGAGGAGTTAAAGGAAAGGGAAGGGAAGGGAAGAGAGAGGAGAGGAGAAGGGGGAAAAGGAAGGGAAGGGAAGAGAGAGGAGAGGAGAAGGGGAAAAGGAAGGGAAGAGAAAAGAGAGGAGAGGAGTTAAAGGAAAGGGAAGGGAAGGGAAGAGAGAGGAGAGAAGAGGAGAGGAGAAGGGGGAAAGGGAAGGGAAGAGAGAGGAGAGGAGAAAGGAGAGGAGGAAAGGGAAGGGAAGGGAAGAGAGAAGAGAAGAGTTAAAGGGAAGGGAAGGGAAGAGAGAGGAGAGAAGAGGAGAGGAGAAGGGGGAAAAGGAAGGGAAGGGAAGAGAGAGGAGAGGAGTTAAAGGAAAGGGAAGGGAAGGGAAGAGAGAGGAGAGGAGAAGGGGGAAAAGGAAGGGAAGGGAAGAGAGAGGAGAGGAGAAGGGGAAAAGGAAGGGAAGAGAAAAGAGAGGAGAGGAGTTAAAGGAAAGGAAAGGGAAGGGAAGAGAGAGGAGAGGAGAGGAGAAGGGGGAAAAGGAAGGGAAGGGAAGAGAGAGGAGAGGAGTTAAAGGAAAGGAAGGGAAGAGAGAAGAGAAGAGTTAAAGGAAAGGGAAGGGAAGAGAGAGGAGAGAAGAGGAGAGGAGAAGGGGGAAAAGGAAGGGAAGGGAAGAGAGAGGAGTTAAAGGGAAGGGAAGGGAAGGGAAGAGAGAGGAGAGGAGAAGGGGGAAAAGGAAGGGAAGAGAAAAGAGAGGAGAGGAGTTAAAGGAAAGGGAAGGGAAGGGAAGAGAGAGGAGAGAAGAGGAGAGGAGAGGAGAAGGGGGAAAGGGAAGGGAAGAGAGAGGAGAGGAGAAAGGAGAGGAGGGAAGGGAAGGGAAGGGAAGAGAGAAGAGAAGAGTTAAAGGGAAGGGAAGGGAAGAGAGAGGAGAGAAGAGGAGAGGAGAAGGGGGAAAAGGAAGGGAAGGGAAGAGAGAGGAGAGGAGTTAAAGGAAAGGGAAGGGAAGGGAAGAGAGAGGAGAGGAGAAGGGGGAAAAGGAAGGGAAGGGAAGAGAGAGGAGAGGAGAAGGGGAAAAGGAAGGGAAGAGAAAAGAGAGGAGAGGAGTTAAAGGAAAGGGAAGGGAAGGGAAGAGAGAGGAGAGAAGAGGAGAGGAGAAGGGGGAAAGGGAAGGGAAGAGAGAGGAGAGGAGAAAGGAGAGGAGGAAAGGGAAGGGAAGGGAAGAGAGAAGTGAAGAGTTAAAGGGAAGGGAAGGGAAGAGAGAGGAGAGGAGTTAAAGGGAAGGGAAGGGAAGAGAGAGGAGAGAAGAGGAGAGGAGAAGGGGGAAAAGGAAGGGAAGGGAAGAGAGAGGAGAGGAGAAGGGGGAAAAGGAAGGAAGAGAAAAGAGAGGAGAGGAGTTAAAGGAAAGGGAAGGGAAGGGAAGGGAAGAGAGAGGAGAGAAGAGGAGAGGAGAAGGGGGAAAGGGAAGGGAAGAGAGAGGAGAGGAGGAAAATGAAAGGGGGAGGAGAGGAGAAAGAAGAGGAGGAAAAGGAAGGGAAGGGAAGAGAGAGGAGAGGAGTTAAAGGGAAGGGAAAGGAAGGGAAGAGAGAGGAGAAAGAAGAGGAGGAAAAGGAAGGGGAAGGAAAGGGGAGAGGAGAGGAGAGGAGGAAGGGAGGGGGAGGGGAAGAGGCAGTGATGGCCTTCTACAGGTATGGTCAGGTAGAAAAGTTTGGCCAGGTACGCAGTACCACTAGAAAAAAAAATAGATTTTTTTCTTTTTCCCCCCTTATGGCCTCTGGGGATGTTTTTCCTATCACAGTACATGAGGTTGAATGTGTATAATTTTAGAACAGCTCTCTCTCTCTCTCTGTGTACATACACATATAGCTTATATAGTAGATAATGCATATTTTTGTGTGCCTGTGTGTAGTATGTATGTACACATATGGCATATATACATAAAATTAAATAGTATATTTTGGATGTTCAGTAATAGTCAATAGATAGGGAAACTGTATCTCTTTGAGGCAAGGAGAGGCCAAGCACCCTAACCCTAATGCAAACCCTTGATGTGAGTGACGTCAAGTTGGTCACCTTTAAGGCAGTCACATGACCGGTCACATGATCATCAAGCCACTCCCACCTGGTCACATGGACGGCAAGCCACACCCATAAAATAAGCCATGCCCACAGTGTGGTAGTAAAGTTTTTTGCAGCCCTTCTCTGTGGGGGGAGAGGGGAGGGAAAGGAAGGGAGGGGAAGGGAAGAGAGAAGTGAGATGGGAGGAGGGAGGAGAGAGGAGGGAGGGAGGGGAAAAGGGGAGGGAGAAGAGAAAAGAGAGAAAAGAAAAAAAGAATCCGAGAGAGGAACAACAAGGAATTAGTTGTTTTCAAAGTTCCTCTCGGAAGCCCAAGCTTGATTTATGCCCAGAGTAGCTTCACTGGAGTTAATGAAGTTACTCCAGGGATGTATTAAGTCAGCTGTGTTTATTCTCTAAGCTCCCTTTATGCTGTAAACCATGCTATGATTAACATTAATCTGACTGAAATATTCGGGCATCCCAATTCCCTGGCTAATTCTATTAAGCACTTTCTAACTCTCTCTCTCTTTTCCCTTCCCCAAAACTGCTCTGAAATGTTATCATGAGGTGACAAAACTTAAGCTTTTTATTGGATTTTTCCCCCTAAAGCCATGCTTGGTTGGCTCCTCGCAGAGAGGAGGGGGAAAGTCCGTTGGTTGAATTGTTGTTTATTCCGGGCTGCAAAATAGTTTGGGCAACAATTACCCTGCACCCAATCCCACCAGATTTGCCAAAGACATCTTTGACCCTGGAAAGACGTGACGTTAAACATAATCTTGTGCAAAGAGCTGATAACTGCAAAGCTGTCATGAGTGAGTTAATGCTTAGGAGAGTCCCACGCTACTATCCAATACAGTGGTGCCTCTACCTAAGAACGTCTCTACTTATGAACTTTTCTACTTATGAACTCTTCTCAAGAAGCATTTTCCACTTACATACCTGAGCCTCCGAAACTATAACTGAAAAAGGCGGGGAGAAACCTCCGTGGGGCCTCTCTAGGAATTTCCTGGAGGAAACAGGGCCGGAAAAGCTGGGGAGAAGCATCCGTGGGGCCTCTCTTGGAATGTCCTGGGAGGAAATAGGACCGGAAAAGGCGGGGAGAAGCCTCCATGGGGCCTTTCTAGGAATCTCCTGGGAGGAAATAGGACTGGAAAAGGTGGGGAGAAGCCTCCATGGGGCCTCTCTAGGAATCTCCTGGGGGGGGAAATAGGACTGGAAAAGGTGGGGAGAAGCCTCCATGCGGCCTCTCTAGGAATTTCCCGGGAGGAAACAGGGCCTCCACCCTCCCTGTGGTTTCCCCAATCGCACACATTATTTGCTTTTACATTGATTCCTATGGGGAAAATGGCTTCTTCTTACAAACTTTTCTACTTAAGAACCTGATCACGGAACGAATTAAGTTTGTAAGTAGAGGTACAACTGTACTTGTGAGTATAGGTGAGTGAGGTTTTTCTTTGAAGAGCTGAAGAAGCTTGGATGAGAATCGAAACATCTTCAAAGAAAAACCAGAAAGTCCATTTCCCCCTTGAAAAAGCACCTTTGGGACAATCAATGACCTGAATGACTGAGAATCTCCATAGACAACCTGGAAATCATAGCAAAAATTCTGAATTCAAGCAGGGATGTCAACTCCCAGAATTTTCCAGCCAGCCATGGTGTTGATTTGATCCAGAAGCCCATTATTATTATTATTATTATTATTATTATTATTATTATTATTATTATTATTATTATTGTTGTTGTTGTTGTTGTTGTTGTTGTATTATTATTATTATTATTATTATTATTATTATTATTATTATTATTATTATTATTATTATTATTTGGCTGTTCACTGCCTTTCTCCTATAAAAGGCTTCCCGATCAAATCAAAGAAGTTTTGTGTGTGTGTGTGTGTGTGTGTGTGTGTTTGTCTGTGTGCACATGTAGGTTT